>NW_027332123.1:0-105660 GCF_048418815.1 Hemitrygon akajei | reverse complement strand
TATGGTGTAAGTTGTTTTTACTCAGTGAGTGGTGAGTGAGTGGAATGGGCTGATTGCAACGGTGGTGGAGGCGGATACTATATGGTCTTTTAAGAGAGGTTTGGTAGGTACATGGAGCTAAGAAACATGGAGGACCATGGGTAACCCTAGGAAATTACAAAGGTTGGGACATGTTTGGTTTTCTAGGTAGTTAACTGTATTTGTAAGGAGGAGGGGGAGAGAGGGAGGGAAGGGATGAATGGATGGGTGTTTGACAGTAGGGAAATTGAATGGGGAGATGTGGGGTGAATTCACTTGATTGAAGCCGGCACGTCAGGGTGTTGACAGAGACCTCGAATATTTTCAGGAATATCCGGGTATAGATGTGCCGACTTCTCGCAGATGAATCTGTATTTCGTTTTGCAACTGTATCTCCATCTGTACGAGTCACACTTGGTGCAGTTGGGCGATCCATAGAACATCTTGTACAGAAGATAAGAGGCCACATTCCTATGAAAGATGGTGAAGAAATCTCAGCAGAGACAAAACAGATCTAGCAGACAACCGGAAACCGTCGCCAAACTAATCTCACTAACCTGCGCTCTCTCCACAGACCCTTGTCGGCCTCTGAACTAATCCCATGATAGGTCTGCAACTGTAGCTCCACTGTACGAGTCACAGCTTCGGGTTCTTGGCCGTACGAATCCCATTACTCCGCTCTCCCCTACAAACTCGAGTCAGACCCAAATTAATCGCACTGGATCACCCTCTCCCGCCAATTCTATATCAGTGAGCAGACTAATTCCTCTGCCCCACTCTCTCCGCAGCCCTGTATCAGTTTCCAAACTTATCCCACTGACTCACTCTCTCCGCACAGATCTGTGTCGGTACTCAGACCGATCGCACTGACCCACTCTTCCCCACAGCCCTGTGTCAGTCTCCGAACCTATCCCACTGGCCGACACTCTCCCCACGGCCTCGTGCACCTCCCACACCACCAACCTGTAACAGTCCAAACCTCACCCATCTCCGCATTTTCCAATCCAGTAAATTCGGTATTCATGGCCAATAGATGTGGAAACAAAAATCTGTGAAATTAAATTCCTTCGTTTAATGTCCATGTAACGCCATGGAAAATGTTTCACTGCTAATGTGATGGTTTCTCTGTAGCAGCAGTTTGTTTGTGTTATGACTAGAGATAACCAGGGCTTTGGAATATGTGGTGTCCCATGATGGGAGGGCTATTCTTTCCTGTGAGCCCGAGAGCGAGAGATTATCTGGCTTTTGTTCGGCAGAAGATGGAGAGAGAAGATGTCAGAAAGGGGAAATCGTAGACTGCAGGCATGAGCGGACTGGGAATAGGGTCGGGAGTCGACCACGCCCGGGGGAAATCGATGGAGAACGGACGGACGGGAAAACAGTGAGCTCCAAGGAGCGCATTCGACTGTTCCGTTAAAATGTTTAATTGCATATGGTGTACGTCTCGTTATTTCTTTGGATTGATTTGTAAACAGGATCCACACAAACGAGATTTCACAATTTGGCAGGGCCGGAGGCAGTTTCGCCCACCGGGCCCCGGAGAAACACATGCTGGTCGAACCTGAGGGTTACGTTCAGTATCTGTCCATGCCTGACCACAGGAAAACGAGAAGAGAGGAGGCTCAGATTGAGTCACCCAGTGTCTGATCCTAGGAATGTGTAATGGGACGTTGTGGAGGGAGCTTCACTCTGTGTCTGACCCTGGGAGTGTGTGATGGGACGGTGTGAAGGGAGCTTCACTCTGTGTCTGAACCCGGGAGTGTGTGATGGGACGGTGTGAAGGGAGCTTCACTCTGTGTCTGAACCCGAGAGTGTGTGATAGGACGGTGTGGAGGGTGATTCACTCTGTGTCTGACCCTGGAATTGTGTGATAGGACGGTGTGGAGGGAGCTTCTCTCTATGTCTGACCCTGGAATTGTGTGATAGGACGGTGTGGAAGGACTTCATTCTGTCACACTCAAAAACTTCCATAGTTCTACCGTGCAGAGCATTCTGACAGGCTGCATCACTGTCTGTTATGGAGGGGCTACTGCACAGGAGCGAAAGAAGCTGCAGAAGGTTGTAAATCTATTCAGCTACATCTTGGGCAATTGCCTGCAAAGTACCCCGGACATCTTTAGGGAGCGGTGTTTCAGAAAGACAGCGTCCATTATTAAAGACCTCCAGCACCCATGGCTTGCCCGTTTCTCACTGTTACCATCAGGTAGGAGATACAGAAGCCTGAAGGCACATACAAAGTGATTCAGGAACAGCTTCTTCCTCTCTGCCATCCGATTCCGGAATGGACTTTGAAGCTTTGGACACTACCTCACTTTTTATAATGTACACCATTTCTGTTTTTTTAATATTTTAAATAATCTATTCAATATACGTGAATGATTTAATTGCTTATTTTTATATGTTTTATTTTATTCATTATTTATCTTTCTCTCTCTGTTAGATTAGGTGTTGCATTGAAATGCTCATGCTGAGTTAACAAATATCACGTCACATGCCGGTGATAATACACCTGATTCTGATTCTGATTCCAGTGGGAGTATCACTCTCTGTCTATCGCGGGAGTGTGTGATGGGACGGTGTTCGACACCGGGAATCACTTACCTCTTCCTCGCTTGAATTTATTTCGAGGAGCCTTGCATCAAAATTTGAACAATGTTCCCTCGCTCCATCATAAGATTTTTCCAAGGTGGATATGAAATAACACCGATCTTCGTTTCCATTCCAGTTCTGAGGACACGTTTGCTCTGCAAATCAGTAACAAACAACAGTGGATGTCCCTCCATAACTCCCATTGCACCGACTGGGATCAGAAACAGGCAACCTCCCTCCACAACGTCCCATCCCGGATTCAGACAGCAGGTGTCGCTGCATTCACAACGAACCATCACAGCCAAACTCAGAGTGAAACGTCCTCTGCACCGTGTCATCACACACAGCCGGGGTTAGAAACAGAGTGAAGTTCCCTCCACACCTTCCATTCACACTTTCTAGGATCAGCCCCAGAGTAAAGCTCCCTCTGCACCGTCCCATCAGACACTCCCGACGTGAGACATAGAATGAAGCTCCTACCACACCGCCCCATCACACATTTATGGGTTGAGTTGTAAAGTGACGATCTCTCCCAACCGTCCGATCACTCAGACTCGCCGGGACAGAGACAGTGTGTAACTCCCTCTGCCCTGTCCCATCAAACAGACATACAGAACATTTACGAAAACACTCTCCCAAAACACATTCTCGGGATCAGACACAGAGTGAAGATCCCAAAAACACCGTCTCAGCCCATAAACATTGCATTAGACACAGAGTAAAGTTGATTTCACACCAACCCATCACAAAATCCCGAGGTCAGACAAGGAGTGAAGCACCCGCCACACTGTCCCATCACACACACTCCCGGGGTCAGACACAGAGTGAATCTCCCTCCACACCGTCCTATCACACACTCCGGGGCTCAGACACAGAGTGAAGCTCCCTGCACACCGTCCCATCACACACTCTCAGGGTCAGAAACTGAGTGAAGCTCCCTCCATTCCGCCCCATCACAACCCTCAGGAGTCAGCTACACATCTCCTTCCCACCGTCCTATCACAGACTTCCTGAGGGACAGACACAAATAGATGTTCAACCAACACCGTCCCGTCACAAACTCTCGGGGACAGACGATAAATGAAGCTCTTGTCTCATGGTCCCATCATACTCTCCCAGTGTCAGACACGGAGTGATGCTCCTACCACACTGTCCCATCACACACGACCGGGTCAGCCTCAGACTGAAGCTTTCTCTCCATCACACTATCACACACTACTTGGGTCAAACATGGAGTGAAGCTCCCTGCACGCTCTCCCTTCACACAGCCCTGCGGACAGACATAGAGTGAATCTCCCTCCACACTACCCTATTACACCCGCCCAGGATCGGAGAGGAAATTGAACACGCTCTGCACCATCCCGCCGCATACTCCGTGGTCAGACACAGTATGATGCTCCTTCTACCCGGTGACAGCACACAACACAGGTGTCAGAAAACGAGAGAAGCTCCCTCCGCACCGTCCTATCAAACACCACTGATATCAGACACAGAGCGGAACACCATCCATCCACGCGTCACTGTTCCCGGTGTCGGACACAGAAATGACATCCCCTCCCCTGAACGCACTCATTTAGCGCCACTTCCCGCCATAGTTTCCCATCACAGGCACACTGTGTCAACACATAGTCCTATCATACAGACACGCGGTGAGACACAGATTTAAGCTCCCGGAACACCATCGAATTACACACTTACTCTGTCAGAGGCAGACTGAATCTCTCTTTCCCCGCGGACCATCACACACGACGCCACCCCCAAAAAGCACTAACCAACCACACCCCCACTGCCCTCCATATCTTTTCATCACACGACACTATGTCAAAGACAGTATCCCATCATACAGACACGGGGTGAGACACAGATTTTAGCTCCCTGCAAACTGTCAGATCACACACAGCCTTGGGCAGACACAATGTGAAACTCTCTCTCTCTCCACGGCCCTATCACAAATTCCAGCCGTCATACACGGAAAGAAATTACCTCAGCACACACGCCAAATAGACACAGACATAGAACAGCACAGTACAGGGTTTTCGGCCCACAATGTTGTGCCAACCCTTAAGCATTACCTCTCATATATCTCCCCATCTTAAATTCCTCCATATACCTGTCTAGTAGTCTCTTAAATTTCAGTAGTTTACCTGTCTCCAGCACAGACTCAGGCAGCGAATTTCACGTACCAACCACTCTCTGAGTGAAACACTTTCCTCTAATATTCCCCTTGAACTTCCCTTCCCTTACCTTAAAGCCATGTCCACTTGTACTGAGCAGTGGTGCCCTGGGGAGGAGGCGATGACTGTCCACTCTACCTATTCCTCCTAATATCTTGTTTACATCTATCATGTCTCCTCTCATCCCCCTTCTCTCCAACGAGTAAAGCCCTAGTTCCTTTAATCTCTGATCAGAATGCCAACACTCTGAACCAGAGAGCATCCTGGTAAATCTCCTCTGTTCCATTCCCAATGCTTCCATATCCTTCCTATAGTGAGGCGACCAGAACTGGACACAGTACTCCAAGTGTGACCTAAGCAGAGTTTTAAAGAGCTGCATCATTACCTCGTGACTCTTAAACTCTATCCCACGACTTATGAAAGCTAAAACCTCATAATATTTCTTAACTACCCTATCTACCTGTGAGGCAATTTTCAGGGATCTGTCGACAGGTACACCGAGATACCTCTGCACCTCCACACTACCAAGTATCCTGCCATTTACTTTGTACTCTGGCTAGGGGTTTCCCCTTTCAAAGTGTACCACCTCACACTTCTGTGGTTTGAACACCATCTGCCACTTCTCAGCCCATTTCAGCATTTATCAATACGCCTCTGCAATCTTTGACAATCCTTTACATTACCAGCAACACCACCAAACATTGTGTCGACGGCAATCTTGCCAACTCACCCTTCTAGCCCCACATTTAGGTCGTTAATAAAATTCACAAAAAGTAGGGGTCTGATGCCTCACCTCTTCTGCTGGTCAAAAATTCGCAGATTTGACCCTTGGTTTCGTTGACAGATCTATACTTCGTTTCCATATCAGTGAACTGGTGACGGAGATCGCTGTGCATTCGTTTAAGATCAGAGAAATTAGAGTTGAGCGCAGAATGCTTAGTTTGGACGGTTGAGTTTAACACACGGCAGTTTCGGTCAGAGGTGAACTTAGAATGCCGAATCTGTAATTCTGAGAGAGATGGTAAAGGATGTTTAGCGAGTACAGTGACACGTGAGTCAGCGTCACGCTACCGAACGGGTCACAGCGAGTGTTGTGTCAG
Source organism: Hemitrygon akajei (assembly GCF_048418815.1). NCBI lineage: Eukaryota > Metazoa > Chordata > Chondrichthyes > Myliobatiformes > Dasyatidae > Hemitrygon > Hemitrygon akajei. The sequence goes on along the minus strand of NW_027332123.1, from coordinate 99,779 downwards.
GGTCACGGTGAACAGTGTCACAGTGAAGAATGTGCTGGTGGCATAGTCTGAGGCGTTTGCGCCACATTGTGTGGCGTGTCCGTGTCACTCTGAGGGCTATAGCAATGCCCTGGTGAAGGTTTTGTTGTTACAATGGGATCTGTGTCGGTATCGTGGTGATGGTTGATTCCCTGTCTCATCGCGGGGCATGTCCGAGTTGCTGTGAGGGACGTTTTGGTGTCACTGTGATAGATGTTTCTGTGCCCCGGAGAGAGTTGTGCCGTGACACACTGAAGTGTATCTCGAACTCACGGCGAGGGAAATGTCAGAGTGAGGGTTCTGGCAGTGTCTCAGTGGGAGGAGTATCTGTGTAATGTTTCGGTCCTGGTCTCATTGAGGGGAGTGTGTCTGTGTCACCGTGAGAGGCATGTCATGACCACGGTGTGTGTCCGGTTGTCACGCTGAGGTGAGTTTCGGTGTGATGGAGAAGGCTACGTAGGTGTCATTGTGAATTTAGTTGTCAGTATCACGGTAAGGGATACTGTGTCAGAATGAGGTGTAGGTAATCGCCTCAGTGAGCGGTGCATCGGTGTTATGTTGAGGGGCGATACTGTTTCGGTGTGGTGTGTTACGGTGATGTTGGAGTCCTTGTTATGGTGCGGAGCTGGGCGTGTGACGTTGAGGAGCCTGTAGGTGTCACTGGTGTCCCATTGTCACGGTGAAGGGCGTGTCGGTGTTACTGTGAGGTGTGTTTCGGAGTCGCCTTGAGACAGGTTGTCTGCGAGAGATCCGGGTGGGAAATCTCAGGTACCTGGGATTCAAAGTTGAGTTTAACTCATGGACTGGTAGTCAACATTGGCGATGATTCCTGTTCATCTCCTGATTTTCTTCCCAAAGGAGTTTGTAGTTTCGGTCAGAGGTGATCTGAGATGGTGAAGGATGTTTGGCGTTTATATTGTGTCAGCGTCAAGCTACTGAGCGGGTCACGGAGAGTGGTGTGTCAGTGGTCAGGGTGAGGGTGTTATAGTGAGGGGTGTGCTGGTGGCACAGTGAGCGGCGTCAGCGCCACCGTGAGGTACGTGTCTGCGGCACGCTGAGGGGTAGATCAGGTTACCAGTAAGGGTTTTGTTGGTGTCACGATGGAGGCTGCTTCAGTATCGCGGTGATAGTTGATTCCCTGTCACACCGAGACGGTGTTTCAGTGAGAGATGTGTAGCTGTCATTGTGATAGGTGTTTCTGGGTCCATGTGAGAGGTGTACCGGGTCACATCGCGGTGTATCTCTATGTCACGGTGAGAGATATGTCGGGGTCACAGTGCGAGGTTTGACGGTGTTACAGTGAGAAACTCGCCGGTGTCATAGTGTCCGGTGTATTGATGTGACAGTGGAAAAAAATGTCGATGTCACGGTGAGGGGTGTATCACGGGGAAGGGCTTGTAGTGGTCACGGTGATTGTATCGGTGTCACAGTAAGTATAGTGCTGTTGTCACGTTGAGGACTGAGTGGGTGACGCTCTGAGGGATGTGTCTTTGTGACGGTGAGGGTTATATCGGTGTTCCGGTGGAGTGGCTTTTGCAGTCATGATAAGAGATGAGTCGGTTTCAAAGTGATGGACGTGCCTGTGTCACAGTGAGTGATATGTGCACATCACAGTGCGTGACCTGTTGGTGCCACGGAGAGAGGCGTGTCAGTGTTATGTTGAATGGTTATTACATTAGGTTGTGTTTTGGTATCAGGTTGAGGGATGTGTTGGTGGGGGTTGTGTCGGTGTCACGGTGAGGGATGAGTCGTGGGCATGCTGAGAGACCCGTCAGTACCACAGTGAGGGTTCTGCTAATATCACCGTAAAGGGTGTTTCGGGGTAATGTTGGGAATGTGCCGCTGTTACAATGGCCATTTTTATTCTCTGCGGTTTGGTCGTTGCGACCGGTGTGAAACTCACCATGAATCCTCCAGCAGATACCCATGATAAAGAGCGTCGCTGTTAAAACACAGATTAGCCATATGCTTGAATCTAATCTCTTTCTCCTTGTAGATCGTTCACTGTCCATGTCGTCTGTGGAGAACATAAGAATTCTTTATAACCATATAACAATTACAGCACGGAAACAGGACATCTCGGCCCTTGTCTTGCCGAACGCTTACTCTCCGCACTGATCCGCACTGAGCCCATAAACCTCCATTCCATTCCTGTCCATATATCTATCCAATTTTACTTTAAATTACAATACCGAACCTGCCTCTACCACTTCTACTGGAAGCTCTTTCCACACAGCTGCCACTCTCTGCGTAAAGAAATCCCCTCTCGTGTTACCCTTAAACTTTTGCCACTTAACTCTCAACTCATGTCCTTTTGTTTGAAGCTCGCCTACTGTCAATGGAAAAAAGCCTATCCACGTCAACTCTATCTCTCCCCCTCATAACTTTAAATACCTCTATCAAGTCCCCCCTCAACCTTTACGCTCCAAAGAATAAAGACATAACTTGTTGAACATTTCCCTGTAACTTAAGTGCTGAAAACCAGGTAACATTCTAGTAAATCTCCTCTGTACTCTCTCTATTTTGTTGACATGTTTCCTATAATTCGGTGACCAGAACTGTGCACAATACTCCAAATTCGGCCTTACCAATGTCTTGTACAATTTTAACCTTACATCCCAACTCCTGTACTGAATACTCTGATTTATAAAGGCCAATCTACTAAAAGCTTTCTTCACCACCCTATCCACATGAGATTCCACCTTCAGGGAACTATACACCATTATTCCTAGATCATTCTGTTCTACAGCATTCTTCAATATCCTATCATTTACCATGTATGCCCTATTTCGATTATTCCTACCGAAATATTGCACCTCACACCTATCAGCATTAAACTCCAACTGCCATCGGTCAGCCCACTCTACTAACCGGCGTAAATCTCTCTGCAAGCTTTCAAAACCTACTTGATTATCCACAACGCCACCTATCTTAGTATCATCTGCATAATTACTAATCTAATTTACCACCCCATCATCCATTCCTTGTCTTTGTCAATCCATTGCCATATTCCCTGATCGACCCCACCCATGCTCTTCTCACGCTCTGAGTTCAAAACACTCTCTTTTCCTCACGCAGAGCCGTGAACGTAAATCACAGAGCAGAGCGGACCATTCGGCCCAAAGGTTTCGCTATACCAGTTACACTGTTTGCCAAATTCGGTTTTACCGACACAATGTTCATTTCCCTCCAACTCCTGTACACACACGTGTATGACAAAGAGCCGATTAAACGCTTCTATCGACTTGCCTTCACCACTACCCCTGGCAGCACGTTCCAGTCACCCAATCTCTCTGTGTAAACAAAATATTTCCTCTCACCTCTCCTGAAAAGGTACTCCCTCTCACATTCCACTCCGTGGTATTAGAGATTTCTCTCTGGGGGAGAAATGCACCGGTTGCCTGGTCTGTCTCTGTCTCTCGTCATGATAGAGACCAGTATCAACGCTCCCCTGAGCCTGGGATACATATGATATCCTACATTTGCTTGTTATCTTGGAGGGTGTTGTGCCGTTGTGTGGACATTGGTTTTGTGTTTGGCATCTGGGTCCTTGAGTAACGCAGACTGGTTTGACTGTGTTGATTGGTGTTCATGTATGGTTGGATTGCAATGCAGCTCACATTGAATTGAAACCGTCTCTTCTGTGCCGGTCGCTCTTTCTTTGGAAGAGAACCGAATGAGGCAAATATCCGAAGCCCCTTTCACTAAATTTCGCCTCATCTTCCCCACCCTACTCCCCGTCTGAGAGTGTGTGGAGTGGGGGGAAGAGTGGCAATTGGGGGCGCAGCGTGAGGGGATGAACATTGAGTGAGAGGGGTGGGGTAAGAGGATGCAAAGGGTCTGCGGACAGAAAGGGTAAGAGGTCAAGGGAAGAGGAAGGGCGGGAGAAGGGTGGCGTGATATAGGGGAGAGGGGAGTGCGTTTGGGTAGTGAGTGATTGAGAGAGAATGAAGGGGAGAGTGGGGAGAAAGAGGGAGATGGGGAGGGGTTGAGAGATTGATGGAGGCAAGTGGGAGTAAGATGAAATTGCAGAGAGAAGGGGAGAAGAAGGAGACAAGGTGTGAGAGAATGTGGGGAGAGAGGATGAAAGAGAGAGAGGGACGAGATAGGAAAGAGGCAGAGAGTTAATGAGGGGGAGGTAGCCGGAGAAAGAGGTAGCGGGGAGGGGGAAGGAGAGAGAGAATAAAGAACGGGGTAACCAAGTATAGAGAGAGGTTAAAATTTTATACAACGTCCCTCCCACTGTCCTCTATCCTCATCAGCTCTCTTTCGGTGTTTCCTGCTCTCTGCCCATCCCCACAGCTCTCTTTTCTCAATGCCACCTCCTCAACACACTTCCGACAGTACGACCTGCACACCGCCCAGCCCATGACATTCTCTCTTTACTGTCATGTCCCACAGCACTCTCTCTTCATCCTATTTCATATCTCTCCTCCTATGCTGCTCCTCTCCGGCGCTGACTCATGCCCATTCCCTGGGCGCAGGCTCCTCACAAACTCTCCAAAAGAGCTCCATCCTCACCGACTCTCCCATCCCTTCAGCTGGGGACAGAACAGTGTGAGTCAGTGAGGTTCCCTCCACTCGTCCGATCGCGCACACCCGGGATCGAACACAAAATGGAGCTCTCCATTCCCCCCCTCCCCCCCACCCCACCCCAGAAGGCCTTGGCAGGAAGGATTAAGGAAAATCCCAAGGTATTCTACAGGTATGAGAACAGCAAGGAGATACGATGTGAAAGAAAAGGACCTATCAAATATGACAGTGGGAAACTGTGTATGGAACCGGAGGAAATGTCGAAGGTACTTCAGAAATACTTTGCTTTAGTATTCACTATGGAAAGGATTTTGGTGATAGTAGTGATGACTTTCAGCAGACTGAAAAGATTGAACATGTAAATATTAAGAAAGCGGATGTGCTGGAGTAGAAATCATCAAGTTGGATAAGTCGCCGGGACCGGATGACATGTACCCCAGGCTATTGTGGGAGGCGAGGGAAGAGACTGCTGAGTCTCTGGTGATTATCATTGTATGACAAATGGGGACGGGAGAGGATCCGGAGTATTGGATGGTTGCGGATGTTGTTCCTTTATTCAAGAACGGGAATAGAGATAGCCCATAAATTATACACAAGTGCGTAGTACCCCAGTGGTTAGTAAGTCGATGGAGAAGATCCCCAGAGGGAGGATTCATGGACATTTGGAGAGGTATAATATGATTAGGAGTAGTCAGCTCGGCCTTGCCAAGGGCAGGTCGTGACTTACGAGCTTGACTATTTTTTTAAGCTGTGACTAAACAGATTGATGAAGGAAGAGCGTAGTGTATATGTATTGTATATACACGTAGAGTATACGAATTTCAGCAAGGCATATGAGAAGGTACCCCATGCAAGACCTATTAAGAAAGAAAGGATGCATGGGATCCAAGGGGACATGGCTTTGTGGATCGAGAACTGGCTTGCCAACAGAAGGCAAAACGGGTCATATTTTGCATGGAGGGCGGTCACCACTGGAATGTCTCAGGGATCTGCTGTGGGGCCCTTACTCTTCGGGATTTTTATAAATTACCTAGATGAGGAAGCGGAGGGATGGGTTATGACGTTTGCTGATGACACAAAGGTGTGACGTTTTTTCGATAGTGTGGAGGGCTGTCAGATGTTACAGCGGGACATTGTTAGGATGCTAAACTGGGATGAGAAGTGGCAGATGGAGTTCAATCCAGATAAGTGTGAAGTGGTTCATCATGGTAGGTCAAACAATATAGCAGCATCTAGTATTAATGGAAAGACTCTTGGCAGTGTGGAAGATCAGAAGGATCCTGGGGTCCGAGTCCATAGGACGCTTAAAGCATCTGCGCAGGTTGACTCTGTAGTGAAGATGGCTTTCGTCAATCCTGCAATTGAATTTAGGAGCCGAGAGGTAATGTTGCAGCTCTTTAGGACGATGCTAGGACCTCACTTGAAGTACTGTGCTCAGCTCTGGACTCCTCACTATAGGAAGGATGCGGAATCCTTAAAAACGGTGCAGTGGAGATTTACTAGGATGTGCCTGGATTGGGGAACAAGCCTTATGAGAATAAGTCGAGTGAAATTGACATTTTCACCCTGGAGCAAAGGAGAATGTGATAATGCTGATAGAGGTGCAAAAGATGATGAGAGGCATTGATCGTGTGGATAGTCAGAGGCTTTCTCCCAGGGCTGAAATGGTTCCCAGAAAAGGACACAGTTTTAAGTTGCTGGGGAGTACGTTCAGAGGAGATGTCAGGGGTACGGTTTTTACTCAGAGAGCTGTGAGGTCGTGGAATAGGCTGCCGAAACGGCGGTGGTGGCGAATACGTTAGGGTCTTTTAAGAGGGTTTTAGATAGATACATGGATCTTAGTATAATAGAGGGCTATGGGTAAGCCTAATGATTTTGAAGTTAGGGACATGTTCGATATAACATTGTGGGCCGAAGGGCCTGTATTGAGCTGTAGGTTTTCTATTTTTCTATGTTTACCCAGATGGTATTCCGTCTATGGAACGAGCTGCCGGAGGAATTGTTCTATTCGGGTGCATTAGAAACTTGGAGAATTGGGGGCAGGACTTGTGAAACTCTCCAGAATGACGTCAGTACTACGACCACTGACCTGTCTCTGCAGCGATTGGCTGCTCGCCGGGCCGCGAGGTGGTGGGATGATCCTCAGACTCAGCGATGAGAGATTGGTCTTTCGAAAATTTCAGTTCTGCGTAGGTGGAGGTCAGACCGTCTGGGGGAGAAAGAGAGAGAGAGTGAGAGAGAGCGAGGTAAGGAATGAGGAGAGAGCGGGAACAGAGAGTGGGAAGGGGAAGGCAATGCAGAAAGGAAAGTGAGGTGGAGGAGAGAGGAATGAAAGGCAAGGAGAGGTAACAGGGAGAGGAAGTAAGGTGCGTGAGCAGGGGAGACAGAGATAAGGAAGGAAATGGATGGCTGGACGATGGTGGCAATGCGCAGGGATATAGGAGGAGATAGGGTAGTGAGAATGGAGAGAGAGAGGGGGAGAGAGGTTATGAGTGAATGAGCAGTGAGAGGGATGTGAGACAGAAAAAACGTGGGGAGAGGGAGATGAGGGGGCAAGGTGGAGAGGTGGAAGAGACGAGAGCGAGAGAAACAGAGTGAGAGGTGAAAAAGAGAAGGGTGAGACACGGGAGAGAGCGTGTGGGAGAAAGAGGGGACTTGTGGATGGAGAAGAAAAGAGTGTGTTGAGTGGGGGATGAGTCGAAAATGGGGGGCAGCGAGAGGGGATGTACACGAAGATAGATTGAGAGACATAGCAGGGAGAGACAGGGTGAGAGGAAGCAAAGAGTGTGCGGACAGGAAGAGAAAGAGGGCGCAGGAAGATGAAAAGCGGGAGAGGGCGGGATGATAGAGGGGAGAGGGTAGAGCGTATGGCTAGTAGGAGAGTGAGAGAGAATGAAGGGGAGAGTTGGCAAAAAGAGGGAGAGGCGGGAGAGAGAGGGGAGAGAAATGGTTGCGAGTTTGAGAAAGGCAAGAGGGAGTAAGGTAAAAGTCAAGAGAGAAGGGGAAAGGTGTGTGAAAAAGTGGAGAGAGAGGATGAAAGAGAGGGATGGGCGAGAACGGGGTAAAGAGGGAGAGGGTTATTGAGGGGGAGGTAGCAGGAGAAAGAGGGAGAGGGGAGGGTGTAAGAGGGAGGAGGAGAAGCAGAGAGGGAAGAGAGAATGGGGTAAGAAAGAGGAGAGTGAGGTTAATTTTTTTTACAGCTCCCCTCCCACTCTCCTCTATCCTCATCAGTCCACCCTCGGTGTTTCTTACTCACTGCCCATCCCCACAGCTCTCCTTTCTCAATACCCCCTGTTCAACACCCCTCCCACAGTACTATCTCCACACCGCCCTGCCTATGACATTCTCTCTTCACTGACACCTCCCACAGCACTCTCTCATCTTCGGATTCCATAGATCTCCCCCTACGACGCCCCTCCCCGGCGCTGCCTCCACCCCCATTCCCCGAGTTCAGGCTCCTTACAAATCCTCCAACAGAGCTCCATCCTCACCGCCTCTCCCATCCGTTCAGCTGGGGACAGAACACTGAGAGTCAGTCAGGTTCCCTCCACCCGTCCGATCGCACAGACCCGGGATCAAACACAGAATGGAGCTCTCTCCCCCACGGTTATCTGCCCAACTCACCGTTTGAAGGAGACTGTGGGCCCGTTTTTGCGAACTTCACATTCGCGTACTGCTTGCCATCGTCAATCTTGTTCAGGGCACTCTGCGTCTCTGAGCTCACGAAGGGGAACGAACCATTGTTAGAGGAAGCCCGTGTTGAGAAGGCGGTCAGACCGACAGCAGCAAACACCACGTGAACAGCTGATAAAGAGAGGAATCGAGAGCAGGGAGAGGAAGTGCAGGCTGACAGAGAGATTGAGGATGTGGGAGAGGATGGTTCAGAGATATTCGAATGGCGGGGTAGAGTGTTGAGAGTGGAGAGAAAGGTTGAGTAGAGAGAGGGGACCGATTGGCGATCAGCGGGCAGATAGAAATGGGCGGCAGTATATAGAGGGTAGAGGAGCAGAGAGAAGGGTGATTGTGGGGATAGAGATTGGAATGAAGGGAAAGTAAGCGTGAAGAAGATGGTAAACGGGAGGAGGACGGAGAGAGGTAGAGAAATAGAAGGTGAGGCGACTTGGGGAGTGTTTGGAAGACAGAGAGAGAAAAGATGGCGGTGAACTGGAGAGCGAGAGGAGAGAGAGAAGCGTAATGTGAAGAGCGGGGAGGAGCAGACAGAGGTGGGAAAGGGAGCACTATAGAAAGGGCAGAGAGATGCGTGAGGAGGATTGAAGGAGAGGAATGTAGACAACGGGAGTTGAGAGGAAAATAAATAGGGATGTAAAAATAAAAGGAATGGAAAGAAGCGAGGAGATATTGGGGGCGGGTGGGAAAGTCGAAGGGATGTGTGTCACATACAGAAATATGTCCATCGTTGGTTCCAGATTTGCTCGTCGGACGCCTTCAGACCGTCTGTCTGCGAGATGCCACGGCCCCAGGACAAAGCCCACCGTGAAGGGACAGTCCGCTCCGTCCGACTGAGGAAATCATCTCCCCTCAAAATTAAATCCCTCCACAGTTTTACAGGGTGTCATTGCCTTCCTCGCTCAGTGGCACGCTCTCTCTTTCCTGCCTCATAACATGTCATTCTCTCTCTCTCTCTCTCTCTCTCTCTCTCTCTCTCTCTCTCTCTCTCTCTCTCTCTCTCTCTCTCTCTCTCTCTCTCTCTCTCTCTCTCTCTCTCTCTCTCTCTCTCTCTCTCTCTCTCTCTCTCTCTCTCTCTCCCTCTCTCTCGGTGTTCTCCCACATTTTCTCCTTTCCCCATTCCTTCTCATCATTTCACCCTCTCCCCTTCCCCATTATCTTAATTCACACTTTCCACAATCTCCCCACACTCTCTCTCCGCTCCACCACCAACACCGCTGTTGCCCTGACCAGGAGATACCCTCACTCACCCACCGATTGCAACCCGACCACGGAGCTCCCTGCATATACCCCATCCCTTAAACCTTTCGGGGTGTTGCTTGGTGATGAGGTGCCATTTGACATGGGGTGCATTTGGGCAGAAAATCCCACAGGTTTACCACTCTCTGGGAAAAGCACTTACTCCGCATCTCCCTGCGAAATCAACGGGCCCGAAACTGGATGCTACGTCACTCTGTTCTAGTCTCACCTCACAGCGGAATCAGTTTTCCTGCCTCTATCTTATTCATTCCTTTCCTATTATTTCCACTCATTCTGATGAATTCCAGTGAGTAGATCCCCAGGCGACTCTATCTCTCCCCATAGTGTCACCCGCTCATTTTTGGAATGAACCTGGTGAGCCTCATCTCTACCGCCTCCAAATCCAGTAAATCCTCCCTCAAGTCAGGAGACCAGAAGTGCACACAGTACTCCAGGTGCGGCTTCACCAGGACCCTGTACAGTTGTATCATAACCTCCCCGCTCTTTAGTTCAGTCCCTCTCGCAATAAAGGCCGACATTTCAATTTCCTTCCTGACAGCCTGCTGCACCTGCAAACCAACCCTTTGTGATTCATGCACAGGAACTTGTAAGTCCCTCTGCACAGCAGCAGGCTGCAATGTTTTACCAACTGAATAATAATTTGTTCTTCCATTTTACTTCCAAAGTGGATGGCATCCCATTTACAAAACATTGTACACCACCTGCCAGACCCTCGCCCGCTCAGCCTATCAACATCTCACAGCAGACTCTCCGTATCCTCCATACAATTTGCTTTTTCCACACAGTTTAGGATCATCAGCAAACTTAGTTACACTACACTCGATCCCCTACTCCAGATCATTAATGTTTACCGTGAACAATCGCGGTCGCAGCACCGACACCTCCTTCACGCCGCACACACTGATCGCCAAACCGTGGGATTGAGTTTTATAGCGGAGAGATAATGTTGCAGCTGCATTGGCCCAACTCGGAATACTGTGCTCAATTCTGGTCGCCTCACTGCGAGAAGGACGTGGACACCATAGAAAGTTTGCAGAGGACATTTACAAGGATGTTGCCTAGACTGGGGAGCATACCTTATGATGCCGAATACACGCCGAAGGGCCTGGGTTTTCTATGTTTCTCTGTTTCTACATTGTGAGTTCGAATATAAAACCTTCAGTACGCCATTCATCCTCTTCGATTTTGATTACCTTTTAATTTGCAGCTCATCATACTGACTGCAAATTTGCCCTGTCAATAGCCTCTCGTCACTACACATTGCCTCTGTTTGTAAGCCAGTCACCTCATCTTCACCACAATTATTCTCTTTTCCTACGATCCTTAATTTATTGACATATATGCAGCCGAGGACAACATTCAGAAAAAAAGTTTAACCTATCGATTGCAAACTGTGTCTGAGTTCTTAGCAGCATGACCCCGCGGAAGCCTCCCGAATCAGGCCTCTTGCATTTCCTGGGTGTCAGTATCTCGGTGAATTGATACTGGGACCAACCAATTTTTCCGGCTAGACTTTGTCTCTCCAAAATAGGTCTCAGAGGCAGTAATCTAACTTGCTCTCCACCGGGACTTCGACCGTCTGGACAGTAGCAATACAATGTCAGGGGACGGTTTATTGACAACATCTCATCGTTCAGCACAATCATTTCCTCAGTTCTAATGAACAAGCTCCAGATCCTGAGTCAGTAAATCCCCCTCTGCAACAGAATGTTTGACTTCCTCATCGGGAAACCACAGTCAGTGCAGATCGGTCATAACATTTCTCATTTACAGGTAGTGTTGAAGACAGATTAGGGAAATGAGCAAACCAGTGGCGGATGGAGTACAATGTGGGGAAGTATAGACACATTAACTTGCTAGAAAAAATAGAAGCAGAGATGATTTTCTGAATGGGGAGAAAAATCAAATAGCTGCGGCGCAAACTGCTTTGGGGATCCTCGTGCAGAATTCCCTGATGGGTAACTTACTGGAGTTGTCGGTGAGGAAGGCAGAACGAATTTTAGCATTCAATTCCAGAGGTCGAGACTATGAAAACGGATTTAATGTTAAGGCTTTAAAAGGCACTGGTGAGGACTAATTTTGGGTAGAGTCAGTCGGTTTGTGACCCTAAGATAAGAAAGGATGTGCTGAATTTGGACTGGGTTCCATGGGGATGAACTACAATGATTCATGGATTGAAATGCTTATCAGACGCTCCGTTTGATCTGGGTCTGTACTCAATGGATTTCAGAAGAAGAAAGGGTGACGTCATTGAAACCTATCCAATGTTGAAGATCCTCGGCTGAGTAGCTGAGCAGCTGAAGCTTCCTCAGGTGATGTGGGGGGGGGGGGGGGGGGGTATTTATACCAGCGAACACAAACTCAGAACAGAGATTTGTGAATTTACAATGGAGATTAGGAGGATTTTTTTTTTTTGCCCGTGTAGGGGTAAATGTGAAAAATTCGTTTCCATATCCGGCCGTGGAGGAGAAGCTCCTGGAGAACTTTCATTCGGAGGGTGATAGATTCCTGACTAGTCTGAGAATGATGGGATACGGAGTGAAGGCGGGAGATTGGGACTAAGAATGAAATGAAACTGTCCGTTTAGTAATTTTATCTGTTACTACAAAAACTCCTCTCATTCTTCTGAATTGCAGTGAGTACAGTCCCAGTGGACTCAGTCTCTCCTCATGGTCTAAACCCTTCATTTCTGGAACAAAACTGGTCTACCTCTTCAGCACCGCCTCCAAGGCCAGTCATTTCCTGAGTTCTAATCAGCAAGCTTCAGGTCCTGGTTCTGGGTATCTCCCTCTGATACGGAATGTCTGACTTCCGCAACGGGAAACCACAATCAGTGCGGATCGCTCATAACATTTCCCATCTACAGGTAGTGCTGAAAACAGATTAGGGAAATGGACCAAGCAATGGCAAATGGAGTAGTGTGAGAAAGTGTATGGTTACGTAGAGGGAGTTTGTGAATTAGAGGCGGTAGAGTAATAGAGGAGAGAGTGCAGGGAGAAAGGGAGAGTGTACTATAGAGACAGAGAGAGAGCACTAACCCCTGGACGGTCGAACAAACACGACCTTGGACAGAAACAGTGTGAAACTCCCGCCACATCGCCCCACCACACTGTCCCTTGGTTAGATCCAGAGTGAAGATCCCGCCACACTTTCCCTTCACACACTCCAGGGGTCAAACACATAGTGAAGCTCCCTGCACACCATCCCCTCACACCCTCCCGGTTCAGAACTGAGCACAGTACTCTAAGTTGGGCCTGGCCAGGGTCCAATATAGATGCAGCATTACCTCTCGGCTCCTAAACTCAGTTCCAAGTTTTGGCAATCAGCGTTGAGCGGCGTGCCACAGGTGTCGGTGCTGGGGCTACGAATGTTCACGGTACACATAAACGATCTGGAAGATGGGATCGCGGGTAGTGTATCTAAGTTTGCTGATGATACTAAATTGTGTGGAAAGCAAATTGTGCACAGACACGGAGAGTCTGCTGAGAGATATTGACAGGTTGAATGGGCGGGGGTCTGGCAAGTGGAGTGCAATATTTGTAAATGTGAGGTCATCCACTGTGGAAGGAAAAAAGGAAGAGCTAATTACTATTTCATTGATGAAAGAAAAACTACAGCATGCTGCTGCGCGGAGAGACTTAAAGGTTCTTGTGCATGAATCAGAAAATGATTGGTTTGCGGGTCCAGCAGGCTGTCAGGAAGGCAAATGAAATGTTGGCCTTCATTGCTAGAGGGAATGAATTTAAGAGCAGTGAAGTTATGCTGCAACTGTACAGGGTACTGGTGGGGCCACACCTGGAGTACAGCATGCAGTCGTGGTCTCCTTACCTGAGGAAGGATATACAGGCTTTGGAGGTGGTGCTGAAGAGGTAGACCAGGTTTGTTCCAGAAATGAGGGGTTTAGACCATGAGGAGAGATTGAGTCCACTGGGCCTGTACTCACCGTAATTCAGAAGAATCAGAGGAGTTTTTATAGAATCATATAAAATTACGAAACGAAGAGATTCAGTTCCTTTATAGTCCCAAACTCCCGACTTCGCTCCGTATCCCTTCATTCTCAGACTAGTCTGGAATCTATCACCCTCCGACTGAAATATCTCAAGTAACTTCTCCTCCACGGCCCTGAGGAAACGAACATTTCACATTTACCCCTACACGGACAAATAGATTTCCTCCTAAACTCCATTGTAAATTGTCAAATCTCTATTTTGAGTTCGTGTTCGCTAGTTTTAGTATGCCCCCACTCTACCTTAGAATTTTTTTTTGTCTGCATAGCTACACTGTCGAGGATCTTCAACATTCGATAGGTTGCAATGACATCACCCTTTATGCTTCTAAATTCCATTGAGGACAGATCCAGTTCAAATGCTCCTCCTGTCATAAGCGTTTCAATCCCAGAATTATTCTCGTTATCCCCATGGAACCCAGTCCAAAGTCAGCGCATCCTTTCTATATAATGGGCACAAATCTACTCAGAAAATATCCCAGATCAAGCCTGATCAGTGCCTTTTAAAACCTTAAAATTAAATCCTTGTATTTATATTCTGGAAATGAATACTGACATTCGGTTTGCCTTCCTCAGCGCCAACTCCACCGGTATGTTCACCTGCAGGAAATCGTGCAACAGGATCCACAAATCTCTTTGGGCCTAGGGTATTTGATTTTTCTCCCCATTTAGAAAAATAGTTTATACCTTTAATTTCTTCTACCAAAGTACGTAACCATACACTTCCCCTCAGTACTCCATTTGCCACTGCTTTGCCCGTTTCCCTAATCTGTCTTCAACACGCCCTGTAGATGGGAAATGTTATGAGCGATCCGCACTGACTGTGGTTTCCCGATGCGGAAGTCAAACATTCTGTTGCAGAGGGGGATACCCAGGACCGGGATTTGAAGCTTGCTAATTAGAACTCAGGAAATGACAAATGACAATAGAGGCGGTAGAGCGAAAGAGAAGAGACGCTCCTTGTGTGATAAGCGTTTCAATCACGGGATCATTGTCGATCTTTCCCATGGAGCCCAGTCCAAAGTCAACACATCCTTTCTTATCTAAGGGTAACAAACCTGCTCATTCTACCCAAAATTAGTCCTCGAAACATGTCTATATACTTTCCCACACTGTACTCCATCTGCCACTGCTTTGCCCATTTCCCTAATCTGTCTTCAAAGGGGAAATGGGAAATGTTATGGCCGATCTGAACTGACTGTGGTTTCCCGATGAGGAAGTCAAACATTCTGTTGCAGAGGGGGATTTACTGACTCAGGATCTGGAGTTTGCTGATTAGAAATGAGGAAATGATTGTGCTGAACGCTGAGCTGTTGTCAATAATCCGTCCCCTGACATGGAATTGATATTGTCCAGACGGTCGAAGTCCCACTGGAGAGCAAGTAAGATTGCACCACCTGAGACCTATTGTGGAGAGTCAAAGTGTAGCTGGCAGTTTTTTTTGGGCCCTGAATCTATTCACTGAGATGTTAACACCGAGGAAATGCAAGAGGCCTGATTTGGGAGGCTTCCACGGGGTGCTGTTGCTAAGAACTCAGACACAGTTTGCAATCGACAGGATAAACATTTTCTGAATGGTGTCCTCGGCTGCATATATGTCATTAACTCAAGGATCTTAGGGAAAGAGAATAATTGTGGTGAAGATGAGGTGACTGGGTTACAAACAGAGGCAATGTATAGTGAGGAGAGGCTATTGACAGGGCAAATTTGCAGTCAGTATGATGAGCTGCAAATTAAAAGGTAATCAAAATCGAAGAGGATGAATGGCGTACTGAAGGTTTTATATCCGAACTCAGACTGTAGAAAGAGAGAAACTTAGAAAACCCAGGCCCTTCGGCGTGTATTCGGTATCATAAGGCATGCTCCCCAGTCCTGGCCACATCCTTGTAAATGTCCTCTGCGAACTTTCTATGGTGTCTACGTCCTTCCTGCAGTGAGGCGACCACAATTGAACACAGTATTCCAAGTGGGGTCCAATGCAGCTGCAACATTATCTCTCCGCTATAAAACTCAATCCCACGGTTTGGCGATCAGTGGTGAGCGGCCTGCCGCAGGTGTTGGTGCTGCAACCGCGATTGTTCAGGGTACACATTAAGGAGCTGGAACAGGGGATCGAGTGTAGTGTATCTAAGTTTGCTGATGATACTAAACTGTGTGGAAAAAGCAAATTGTATGGAAGATACGGAGAGTCTTCTGTAAGATTTTGATAGGCTGTGTGGGCGAAGGTCTGGCAGAAGGAGTACAATGTTTTGTAAATGGGATGTCATCCACTTTGGAAGTAAAATGGAAGAACAAATTATTATTCAGTTGGTAAAAGATTGCAGCATGCTGCTGTGCAGAGGGACTTACAAGTTCCTGTGCATGAATCAGAAAGGGTTGGTTTGCAGGTGCAGCAGGCTGTGAGGACGGAAATTGAAATTTCGGCCTTTATTGCGAGAGGGACTGAACTAAAGAGCGGGGAGGTTATGATACAACTGTACAGGGTCCTGGTGAAGCCGCACCTGGGGTACTGTGTGCACTTCTGGTCTCCTGACTTGAGGGAGGATTTACTGGGTTTGGAGGCGGTAGAGATGAGGCTCACCAGGTTCATTCAGAAAATGAGCGGGTGAGACTATGGGGAGAGATAGAGTCGCCTGGGGATCTACTCACTGGAATTCATCGGAATGAGTGGAAATAATAGGAAAGGAATAAATAAGATAGATGCAGGAAAATTGATTCCGCTGTGAGGTGAGACAAGAACAGAGTGACGTAGCATCCAGTTTCGGGCCGGTTGATTTCGGAGGGAGATGAGGAGTAAGTGCTTTTCCCAGAGCGTGGTAAACCTGTGGAATTCTCTGCCGAAATGAAGCAACGGAGGCTACCTCAGTAAATCGGGAGAGGGAAGGAAAAGAAAGAGGGGCGATGGAATGAGATAATGTGTGGTGGGAGAAAACAGGAAGTGAGAGTGTGGATGGGTGCAGGGGTGAAGGGAGGGAGGGAGTTAGGCCGAAGAAGTTGGAGGTAGCGTGATGGGGCAATTGAAGAGATGCACGGGATGGAGAGAGTAAAAGTGAGAGACGGCTGGACATCCCAGTTCAAATGGCACCTCATCCCCAAACCTCACCTCCGACAGGTTTAAGGGACTGGGAATATACAGGGAGCTCCGTGGTCGGATTGCAATCGGCGGGTGTGTGAGGGTATCTCCTGGTCAGGGCAACAGGGGTGTTGGTTGTGGAGCGGAGAGAAAGTGATGGGAGATTGTGGAAAGAGTGAAATAAGATAATGGCAAGGGGAGAGAGAGAATTGCTGAGAGGGAATGGGGAGAGGAGAAGATTTGGGAGAAGAACAAGATACTGATTGAAGAGATGGAGTGTGAGAGAGACAGAGAGAGGTTATGAGGCAGGAAAGAGAGAGCGCGCCACTGAGCGAGGAAGGCAAGGAGACGCTGTAACACTGTGGAGGGATTTAATTTTGAGGGGAGATGATTTCCTCACTAGGAGGGAGAGGACTCACTCATCACGGTGGGGTTTGTCCTGGGGCCGTGGCATCTCGCAGACAGACGGACTGAAGGCGTCCGACCAGCAAACCAGGAACCAACGATGGATACATTTCCGTATGTGACACACATCCCTTCGACTTTCCCTCCTGCCCCCAATATCTCCTTCCTTCTTTCCATTCCTTCTATTCTTACCTTACTATTTTCTTCCTCTCAACACTCGTGGTCTACATTCCTCTCCTTCAAACCTCCTCACGCATCTCTCTGCCCTTTCTATAGTGCTCCATTTGCCCCCTCTGTCTGCTTCTCCCCGCCCCTCACTTTCCGCTTCTCTCTCTCCTCTCGTTCTCTAGTTCAACGCCATCTTCTCTCCCTCTGTCTTCCAAACACTCCCCATCTCTCCTCATCTTCTATGTATCTATTTCTCTCTGTCCCTCTCCTGTTTACCATCTTCTTCACGCTTACTTTCCCTTCATTCCCATCTCTCTCCCCACAGTCACCCTTCTCTCAGCTCCTCTACCCTCTGAATACGGCCGCTCACTTCTATCTCCCCGATGATCGCCAATCGATCCCCTCTCTCCGCACCCCCTGTCTCCCCACTCTCAACACCCTCCCCCCTCCATTCGAATATCTCTGAACCACCCTCTCCCACATCCTCAATCTCTCTGCCAGCCTGCACTTCCTGCCCCTGCTCTCGGTTCCTCTCTTTATCAGCTGTTCACGTGGTGTTTGCTGCTGTCGGTCTGACCGCCTTCGCAACACGGGTTTCCTCTGACAGCGGGTCGTTCCCCTTCGTGAGCTCAGAGACTCAGAGAGTTCTGAACAAGATGGACGATGGCAAGCAGTACGCGAATGTGAATTTCGCAAAAACGGGCCGACAGTCTTGCAACGGTGAGTGGGGCAGAGAATCGGGGGGGGGGGGAACTCCATTCTGTGTTTGATCGCGAGTTTGTCTGATCCGACATGTGTAGGGAACCAGACTGACTCTCAGTGTTCTGTCCCCAGCTGAACGGATGGGAGAGGAGGTGAGGAGGGAGCTCTATTGCAGGGTTTGAGAGGAGCCTGAACTCGGGGAAGAGGCTTGGAGGCAGCGCCGGGGAGTGGCGGCGTAGGGGGAGATCTATGGATGAGAGAGTGATGTAGGAGGTGTCAGTGAAGAGAGAATGTCATAGGCAGGGCGGTGGGGGGGCTGTACTGTGGGAGGGGTGTTGAACAGGGGGTATTGAGAAAGGAGAGCTGTGGGAATGGGTAGAGAGTAGGAAACACCGAGGGAGGACTGATGAGGATAGATGAGAGTGGGCGGGGCGCTTTAAAAAAATATTAACCTCACTCTCCACTTTCTTACTCCATTCTCTATTCCCTCTCTGCTTCTCCGCCTCCCTCTTACCCCGTCCCCTCTCCTCTTTCTCCTGCTACCTCCCGCTCACTAACCCTCTCCCTCTTTCTCCCCGTTCTCGCCCCTCGCTCTCTTTTATCCTCTGTCTCTACTTTTTCTCACATCTCTCCTCCTCTTCCGCTTCTCTCTCGACTTTCACCTTACGCTCTCTTGCCTCCCTCCAACTCGCAAACACTTCTCTCCCAACTCTTTCCCTCCTCTCCCTCTTTCTGCCCACTCTCCCCTTCATTCTGCCTCACTCTCTGACTACCCATACGCTCTACCCTCTCCCCTCTATCATCCCTCTCTCTCCCTCTCTTCCTCTTCCTGAACCCTCTTTCCCTTCCTGTCCGCACACTCTTTGCTTCCACTCACCCTCTCTCTCCCTTCTATGTCTCTCAATCTTTCTCCGTGTACATCCCCTCTCGCTGCACCTCTCCATCCTCCATCCCACACCATCTCTCCCGTCTCTCTTACCCTTTTCTTTTTATCCTCTCACTCTGTCTCTCTTGCTCTCGTCCCTTCCACCTCTCCACCTTGTACCTCTCTTCTCCCTCTCCCAACGTTTTTTCTCTCACATCCCTCGCATTGCTCCTTCACTTATAACCCCTCTCTCCCCTGTCTCTCTCCGTTCTCACCTCCCTATCTCCTATTTCCCTACCCATTGTCACCACCGTCCGCCCATCCATTTCCTTCCTTCCTTCTCTCTCTTTCTATTGCTCTGTCTCCCCTGCTCACGCCCCTCACTTCCCCTACTTGTTACCTTTCCCTGCCTTTCATTCCTCTCTCCTCCGCCTCTCTTTCCTCTCAGACTTGATGCCTTCCACTCCCCACTCTCTCTCTCTCTCTCTCTCTCTCTCTCTCTCTCTCTCTCTCTCTCTCTCTCTCTCTCTCTCTCTCTCTCTCTCTCTCTCGTCCTATCACACACACATTTTCTGTCTCTCTGTCTCCCAGACATTCTGAACTCCACCTACGCAGAAATGAACTTTCCGAAAGACGAACCTCTCATCGCTAACTCTCAGAATCATTCCTCAGCCTCGTGACCCAGCGAGCAGCCAATCACTGCACATACATGTCAGTGATCGCAGTAGTGACGTCATTCTGGTGCGTTTCACAAGTTATGCACCCAAGTCTACAACTTTCTAATGCACCTGAATAGACCACTTCCTCTTGCAGCTCGTTCCATAGACGGAATACCATCTGGGTAAACATAGAAACATAGAAAACCTACAGAACATTACACGCCCTTCGGCCCACAAGGATATGCCGACATGTCCCTAACTTCGAAATCACTAGGCTTACCTATAGCCCTCTATTATACTACTATCCATATATCTGTCTAAAAGCCTCTTAAAAGTCCCTATCGTATTAGCCATCACCACCGTTCCGGCAGCCTATTCCACGACCTCACTGCTCTCTGAGTAAAAAAACCGTGACATCTCCTATCTACGTACTCCCCAGCACCTTAAAACTGTGTCGTTTTCTGGGACCCATTTCAGCCCTGGGAGAAAGCCTCTTACTAGCCACACGATCAATGCCCCTCATCATCTTTTACAACTGTATCAGCTTTATCTCACTCTCCTTCGCTCCAAGGAAAAAAGGTCGTTCACTCGAACTATTCTCATAAGGCATGTTCCCCGGTCCAGGTAAAATCCTTGTAAATCTCCACTGCACCGTTTACAAGGCTTCACCATCCTTCCTATGGTGAGGCGACCAGAGCTGAACACAGTACTCCAAGTGAGGTCTTAGCATCGTCCTATTGAGCTGCAACATTACCTCTCGGCTCCTAAATAGAATTACAGGATTGATGAAAGCCATCTTCACCACAGAGTCAACCTGCGCAGGTGCTTTGAGCGTCCTATGGACTCGGACCCTAAGATCCCTCTGATCTTCTACACTGCCAAGGGTCTTACCAGTAATACTATATGCTGCTATCTTATTTGATCTACCAAGATGAACCACTTCAGACTTATCTGGGTTGAACTCCATCTTCCACTTCTCAGCCCGGTTTTGCATCCTAACAATGTCCCGCTGTAAACTCTGACAACCCTCTACACTATCCACAGAACCTCAAACCTTTGTGTCATCAGCAAACGTCCTAACCCATTCCTCCACTTCCTCATCTAGATCATTTATAAAAATTACGAAGAATATGGGCACCAGAACTTATCCCTCAGGCACTCCAGTGCTGACCGCCTCTCATGCAAAATATGACCCGTTTTGCCTTCTGTGGGCAAGCCAGTTCTCGATCCACAAAGCAATGTTCCCTTGGATCCCCTGCCTCATTACATTCTCAATAAGCCTTGCATGCGGTGCCTTATCATATGCCTTGCTGAAATCCATATACACTACATCTACTGCTCTTCCTTCATCAATGTGTTTAGTCACAACGTAAAAAATAATAATCAGGCTCGTAAGGCACGACCTGCCCTTGACAAAGCAGAGCTGACGAATCCTAATCATATTATAACTGTCCAAGTGTTCATCAATACCCCCTATCGGAATTCTTTCCATCAACTTACTAACCAGTGGGGTACGACGCACTTGTGTATAATTTCCTGGGCTACCTCTACACCCTTTCTTGAATAATGGCACAGCATCCGCAACCATCCAATCCTCCGGATCCTCTCCCGTCCCCATTTATCATACAATTATAATCACCAGAGACTCAGCAGTCTCCTCCCTCGACTCGCACAATAGACTGGGGTACATGTCATCCGGTCCCGGCGATTTATCTAACTTGATGCCTTCCAAAAGCTCCAGCACATCGGCTTTCTTAATATCTACATGCTCAAGCTTTTAAGTCAGCTGAAAGTCTTCACTACTATCACCAAGATCCTTTCCAGAGTGAATACTAAACCAAAGTATTTTTTCAGTACCTTCGCTATTTCCTCCGGTTCCATACAGAGTTTCCCACTGTCATGTTTGATAGGTCCTTTTCATTCACGTCGTATCTCCTTGCTGTTCTCATACTTGTAGAATGCCTTGGGGTGTTCCTTAATCCTACCTGCCAAGGCCTTCTGGAGTGGGGGGGGGGGGTGTGTGGAGAGCTCCATTTTGTGTTTGATCCCGGGTGTGTGCGGTCGGACGGGTGGAGGGATCCTCAATGAATCTCACTGTTCTGTCCCCAGCTGAAAGGATGGGAGAGGCGGTGAGGAGGGAGCTCTTTTAGAGGGGTTTGTGAGGAGACTGCAAGCAGGGAGTGGGAGTGAAGGGAGCGCCGTGGAGGTGCGGAATAGGGGGAGTGATATGGAATAGGATGAAGAAAGAGTGCTGTTGGATGTGACAGTAAAGAGAGAATGTCATAGGCTGGGCTTTGTGCAGGTCGTACTGTGGGATGTGTGTTGAGGAGGTGGCATTGAGAAAGGAGCGCTGTGGGGATGGGCAGAGAGTAGCAAACACCGAGGGAGGATTGATGAGGATATAGGACAGTGGGAGGGGCGTTGCGCAAAATTTTAGCCTCACTCCATTCTTTCTTACCCCATTCTTTATTCCCTGTCTCCCTCTCCCCACCCTCATACCCCCGCTCCATCTTTCTCCAGCTACCTCCCCCTCACTAACCCTCTCCCTCTTTCCTCTCACGTCCCTCTCTCCGTCTCCCCACATTCTCTCACACGTCTCCCTCTTCTCCCCTTCTGTCTGGCATTTCAGCTTACTGCCTCTTGCCTCCCTCCATCTGCCAACCCCTTTTCTCCCTTCTATTTCCTTCATCTCCCTATTTCTCCCACTCTCCATTCTCTCTCTATCAAAACGCACGTCTCTCCTCTATCACACCAGCCCTCTCCCGCCATTCCTCTTACCCATTCTGTCCGCACAACCTTTGTTTCCTCTTACCCCCACTCTCTGTCAATGTTCAACCCTTCTGGCTGCGCCACCAATTTCCACTCATCCACTATTCCGCACACTCTCAGACGTGGGGTAGGTTCGGGAAGATGAGGCGAAATTTAGTGAAAGGGGCTTCGGGTATTTGTTTCATTCGGTTCTCTTCCAAAGAAGGTGCGACCGGCACAGAAGAGACGGTTTCAATTCAATGTGAGTTGCATTGCAATTCAACCATACATGAACACCCATCAATACAATCAAACGAGTCTGCGTTACTCCAGGACACAGATGCCAAACACAAAACCAAAGGTCACGCTCGCCTCAAAGCACAGATGACTTGTAGAACATCGAAAAACAACAAGCACATGTAGGATATCAGTAAAATAAATTCATGCAATAGGTATGGATTTCATATATTATTTCATATGAATCTCAGACTGAGGGAGAGATGATACAGGTCCATATCATGACGACAAACAGAGATAGACCAGGCAACCGGTGCATTACACCCCAGGGAGAAATGTCTAATACCACGGAGTGGAAGGGGAGAGGGAGTATTTAAGGAGCGTTGAGGGGCAAGGTTTTGTTTATACAGAGAGCGTGAGTGGGGTAGATCAGGGAAAATGACGATGGATTGACAAAGACAAGGAACGATTTTTCCACAGACGGTTTGGGCAGTGAAAGACCCGCAAAGAGAGACCGATCAGACTCAAGCATATGGCCAATCTGCGTTTTAACAGCGACCCTCATTATCACGGGTATCTGCTGGAGG
The DNA here is from genome assembly GCF_048418815.1 of Hemitrygon akajei. Taxonomy (NCBI): domain Eukaryota; kingdom Metazoa; phylum Chordata; class Chondrichthyes; order Myliobatiformes; family Dasyatidae; genus Hemitrygon; species Hemitrygon akajei. The sequence continues at coordinate 76,831 of NW_027332123.1, read as the reverse complement.
ATTCACGGTGAGTTTCACAGCGGTCAAAACGACCACACCGCAGAGAATACATTTGGCCAGTGTAACAGCAACATATCCCAACATTTCCCAGAAACACCCTTCACTGTAATACCAACACAACCCTCACTGTGGTACTGACGGGTCTCTCAGCATGTCCACAACTCACCCCTCACCGTGACACCGACACAACCCCCAGCAACACATCCCTCAACATGATACCGACACACAACCTAATGTAATGACGTTTCACTGTAACACTGACACGTCCCTCACTGTGACGTGGACACATTCCTCACTGTGACGTGGACACATCCTTCACTGTGACACGGACACGTCCATCACTTTGCAGCCGACGCATCTCTTATCATGACAGTAACTACCACTCCACTGAAACACCTACATAACACTCAACGTCACAAAGACACATCACTCACCGTGACACCGACAAGCCCTCAGAGCGTCATCCACTCAGTCCGCACCGTGAAAATAACACTACACTTATTGTGACATCGGCACATCCACTATGACCACTACAGGTCCTTCCCCGTGACAGACTCCTCACCGTGACATCGACATTTTTCCACTGTCACACCAATACATCGGACACTATGACACCGTCAAACCTCGCACTGTGACCCCGACATATCTCACACCGTGACTTAGAGATACACCGCGATGTGACCCGGTACCCTCTCACATGGACACAGAAACACCTATCACAGTGACAGCTACACGTCTCTCACTGAAACACCGACTCGGTGTGACAGGGAATCAACTATCACCGCGATACTGACGCAGCCCCCATCGTGACACCATCAAAAACCTCGCTGGTAACCTGATATAACCCGCAGCGTGTCCCAGACACGTACCTCACGGTGGCGCCGACGCCCCTCACTGTGCCACCGCACCCTTCACCGTGACACTGACACACCACTCTACATGAAGCGCTCACTTGCTTGACGCTGACACACTATAAACGCCAAACATCCTTCACCATCTCAGATCACCTCTGACCGAAACTACCAACTCCTTTGGGAAGAAAATCAGGAGATGAACAGGAACCAACGTCAATATCGACTACCAGTCCATGAGTTAAACTCAACTTTGAATCAACTTTGAGGCAATTGCCCACACCTCACCCTGACATAGGCAAACCCCTTACCGTAATACCGACACATAAATTCACAATGACACCAACTTAGTCCTCTCCATCACACCGACACACACCTCAGCGTGACAATCTCACACACACCGTGGCCATGACATACCTCTCACGGTGACACAGACACACTTCTCTCAATGAGACCAGCACCCACACATTATGCAGATATTCCACCCACCGGGACACTACCAGACCCGCCTCTCTGACATTTCTCTCGTAGTGACGTCGAGATACACTTCATTGTGTCCCGGAACACCTCTCGCCGCGGCTCAGAATCTCCTATCACAGTGACACCGACACGTCCCTCACGGCAACACGGACATGACCAGCGCTGAGACAGGGAATCGGTCATCACAACGATATGACACGGACCCCATTGTAACAACAACAAAACCTACACCAGGGCATTGATAACCCCTCGGAGTGACACAGACACGCCCCTCATGTTTCCGATGACGCCTCTCACTGTGACACCGGCACATCCTTCACTGTGACACCCTTCACCGTGACACTGACACAACACACTCTGTGACCCGTTCGGTAGCGTGACGCTGACTCACGTGTCACTGTAAACGTTAAACCTCCTTCACCATCTCTCTCAGTCTCACAGATTCGTCAGTCTCTTAAACAAATGCACAGCGATCTCCAGCACCAGTTCACTGAGATGGAAACGAAGTACAGATCTGTCAACGAAACCAAGGCTCAAATCTGTGAATTGTTGACCAGCAGAAGAGGTGAGGCACCATCCCCCTCTTTCACACGCTTCTCATCACAGGGCAGGCATGGAGAGAGGAAGCATCACTCTGTGCTTGACATTGGGAGAGTGTGAAGAGATGGTATGGAGGGTGATTCACTCTGTGTTTGACCCGGTGAGTGTGTGATCGGGTTGAGTGGAGGAAGTTTCACTCTATCACTGAATCCCGGAGAGTGTGATTGGACGTTGTGGAGGTGGATTCACTCTGTGTCTGAACACGGGATTGTGAGACGTAACATTACAGCTTCACGCTATGTCTCACTCTGGGAATGTCTGATGGGACAGAATGGATCCAGCTTCGCTTTGTGTCTGAATCCGGGAGTGAGTTATGGGACGTTGCAGAAGGGGCTTCACTCAGTGTCTGATGTCGGGAGTGTGTGATGAGACGGTGTGGAGGGAGATTGGATAAAAAAATGGCTTAAAGGAAGAAAGCAGAGTGTAGTTGTGGAAGGAAAGTATTCTGCCTGGAGGTCGGTCGCTAGTGGAGTGCCGCAGGGATCTTTCCTGGGACCCCTGCTGTTTGTGATTTTTATAAATGACCTGGATGTAGAGGTGGAAAGATGGGAAAGTAAGTTTGTGGATGACACGATGATTGGAGGAGCTGTGGATGGAGCTGTATGTTGTCGAAGGTTACAGGAGGATATAGACAGGGTGCAGAGTTGGGCATAAAAAATGGCAGATGGAGTTCAATCCGGACGTGTGAGGTGATGTATTTTGGAAGGACAAACCAGAAGACTGAGTACAGGATTAATGGTCAGTTACTTAAGAGTGTGGATGAACAAAGGGACCTTGGGCTTCAAATCCATACATCCCTCAAGGTCGCTGCGCAGGTTGATAGGGTAATTAAGAAGGCCTAGGTGATGCTAGGCTTCATTAACAGGGGGATTGAGTCCAAGAGTAGAGAGGTCATGTTACAGCTCTTCAAATCTCTGGTGCCACCGCACTTAGAGTATTGTGTTCAATTCTGGTCATCTCATTATAGGAAGGATGTGGAAGCTATGGACACGGTGCAGAGGAGATTTAACAGGATGTTGCCTGATTGGAGAACAAGTCATATGAAGCAAGGTTAGCAGAGCTGGGAGTTTTCTCTTTGGAGCGTAGAAGAATGAGAGGGGAGTTGATAGAGGTCTACAAGATTATAAGAGGCACAGATAGGGTGGTTAGTCAGTACCTGTTTCCCAGGGCACCAATAGAAAAAACACCAGAGGGCATAGGTACAAAATTAAGGGAGGGAAGTTTAGGGGAGACATCAGGGGTATTTTTTTTTTACATAGAGGGTTGTGATTGCCTGCAATGACTTGCCAGGGATGGTGGTGGAGGCTAAAACATTAAGGGTATTTAAGAGCCTCATGGACAGGCACATGGATGAAAGAAAATGGGAGGGTTATGGGTTAGTTTTGGTTTAGTACATTTTTAAGGATTATATGGGTCAGCACAACATGGAGGGCTGAAGGGCCTGTAGTGTGCTGTAATGGTCTATGCTCTTACGGTTCTATGGAGTAACACGGAGAAACTGACCCCGAAGTGTGACTGGACGGCGTGCAGGAAATTTCACTACACGTCTGAACGCTGGTATGTGTGATGAGGCCATGGTGAAAGAGATTCACGCTGTGTCTGATCCAGGCAGTGCGCGACGAGTCTTTGTAGAGGGAGAAAACTATGTGTCTCACTCCGGAACTGTGTAATCGGACGGTGTGCAGGGAACTTAACGCTGTGTCTCACCCCAAGTGTTTGATGGGACTCTGTGTTCGACCCAGTTGCGTCTGATGAGAAGCTACTGCAGAATATGGGGTGGGTGAATGTCTTTATTGCGTGGGGGGGGGGCGTTATGTGTTTGCCTGACAACGGGAACGGTGACGCGTGCCTGGATGGTGTTCCGCTCTGTGTCAGATATCTCTGTGATAGGCCGGTGCGGAGGAAACTTCTCTCATTTACTGACCCCTGTGATGTCACCTGGTAGAAGGAGCATCATACTATGGTTGACCACTGGAGTGTGCGGCGTGTTGAAGCAGAGAGTGTTTCATTTCCTATCTGACCACGGGAGGTTGAATTAGGGTAGCATGGACGAAGATTCACTCTGTGTTTCTCCGCAAGCCCGTGTGCTGGGAAAGTGTGCAGGGAGCTTCACTCCATGTCTGACCCAAGGAGTGTGCAATAGTGTGGATTAGGGTGCTGGTCTTGTGTGATGGGGCAGTGTGGAAGGAGCATCACTCTGTGTCTGACCCTGGGAGTGAGTAATGGGACGGTGTGGAGGGAGATTCACTCTGTGTCTGATCCCGCGAGAGTGTGATTGGACGGTGCGGAGGGAGATTCCTTCCATGTCAGGCCGGAGGAGTGCGTGATGGGATGGTTTGAATGCAGCGATACCTGCTGTCTGTATCCGGGATGGGACGTTGTGGAGGGAGGTTAACATTTTCGGAACCAAGTCGGTGCAATGGGAGTTATGGAGGGAGATTCACTGTCTTTTGCTCCTGATTTGTAGAGCAGACGTGTCCTCAGAACTGGATCGAAAACGAAACTTGGTGTTATTTAATATCCTCCTTGGAGAAAACTTATGATGCAGCGAGGGAACATTGTTCAAACTTTGATGCAAGGCTCCTCGAAATAAATTCAAAAGAGGAAGAGGTAAGTGATTCCGGGGCTCGAACATAGATCGAATTACTCCACACCCTCCCATCAAACACTCTCGGGGTCAGACTCAGAGTGAATATACCTCCACACCGTCCCATCACACACTCTCGGGGTCAGACTCAGAGTGAATATACCTCCGTCCCATCACACACTCTCGGGTTCAGACTCAGAGTGAATCCCCCTCCACACCGTCCCATCACACACTCCCGAGGTCAGAGACAGAGTGCATCTCCCTCCACACTGTCCCATCACACACTCCCGAGGTCAGAGACAGAGTGAATCTCCCTCCACACCGTCCCATCACACACTCCCGGGGTCAGACACAGAGTGCATCTCCCTCCACACCGTCCCATCACTCACTCCCGAGGTCAGAGACAGAGTGAATCTCCCTCCGTACCGTACCATCACACACTCCCTGTCTCTGCCAAACTGAAGCTCCTTTTCTCTGAAGACCAAAATACATCACACTTTAAGGTTCCGGCATTAAGAGAGGCTCCTTCATACCATTAATTAAAGAATTTAATTTCGCAGGATGTTGTTCCCAAATCTCTCGGCCATCCATTCAGAACATACTGGATTGGAAAATGCGAAAACGGGTGAGATTCGGATTCTTACTGGATTGTGACTTGGGAGCGGGTCAGGATGATTAGTTTGGAGACACACCGTGGCTTGGGAAGTGCCAAGGGGGTAACGATCGTAGATTAGATTCTGACTCAGGGCTGTCGGGTAGAGTGTGAGGCAGTGGCATCAGTTTGTTGAGTGATTCGGTCTGTGGGGATAAGGTGGGTCATGGGGATTAGTTTGGGGACCGACACGGGGCAGTGTGGAAAGTGCGATGCTGTGGGGTTAGCTTGGTGACGGTCTCGGTTGTCCTCCTGGATCTGTTCTGACGCTTTTGAAATTGTTTAACCTTCTTTGATAGGGAAGAGGCTTCTAGTCTTATGTACAGGGATGAAACTGGAACGTCCGTCTGCGGTAACTGCGACTCGGACGGATGGAGGATCCTCTGCAATGGTCAACACCGTTTTATCTGCGAGAAGCGTGCACATCTGTTCACGGATTATACTGAAAAGATCCAGGATCTCTGTCAACAGTCCCTAGGACCAAATTGAATCACATTACAATCCCTTTTCCTTCCCGGTCTATCTTTCCCTCTCTTATCCAGCTGATCCTCACATTCCCTCTTCATCCACTCAGCCCCCTCATCCTCATTCTGACCACTCGCGATCCCTTCCCGCAACACTCTCCGACGTTCGTCTTTCCCCATCGACCTCCTTCTTTCTCGCCACCTTTCCTACTCTTCTCCCCTCCCTGCACCGTTCTCCTTCTCTATTGTCTTTAACCCTCCTCTCCATCCACTCTCACATCACTCCACTGCACTTTGGTTCACAGATTACCCACCTTGGGGTAAAAGACTGCGCGCATTCATGGATAGAGGAATGGCTGGCAGGCAGGAATCAGCGAGAGGGAATAACAGCAGCCTTTTCTGGTTACCTGCCGGTGACTAGTGGTGTTCCTCAGCTATCAGTATTCGAACCTCTATTTTCCTATTGTTTGACAATTATTTGGATAATGATTTGGATGGCTTTCTGGCAAAATATGCGGATTATACGAAGAAAGGTGAAGGGGTAGGTAGTACTACGGAAGCAATGCAATTGCAACAGGACTTAGACAAATTGGAAACATGGGAAGAAAGTACCGTATAGAATACGGTGTTGAGAAATGTATGATCATGCCTTTTGGGAAAAGGAGCAATCGGGCAGAATATTATACAATTGTGGAGAAGTTCCAAACATGATAGGTGCAGAGGGATTTAGAATCCCTTGTGAAAGACTCCAAAAAGTTTAATTTATTGGCTGAATCTGGGGTAAGAAGGCAAATGCAAAGTTGGCGTTTACTTGAAGGGGAAGCAAATAAAAAAAGACAAGGAGATAAGGGGAAGGGTTTATAAGGCAACAACAAGGCCGCACTTGGGGTATTGGCAACAGATTTGGGCCCCACATCTCAGAAAGGACGTGTTGTCGGCGTAGAGAGTCCAGACGAGGTTTACGAGGATAATTCTGGAAATGAAGGGGTTAACCTATCAGGAGCGTTCGGCAACTTTGGGCCTGTACTCACTGGAATTTAGAAGAATGCGTGATGATCTTGTTGAAAGGACTAGATACGCTGGATGTGATGTGTTCTGTGGTGGGAATGTCCAGAACTAGAAGACGCATACTCAGAATTACGGGACGACAAGTTAGAATAGAAGCAAAGAGGGGGTTTGCAGCCAGAGAGAAGCGAATAGGTGGAGTGCTCTGCCACAAACATTTTAACAGTTTTCCGATTGGTCAGGGCATCTAATTATACTGGGAGAACAACTTCACTCTTATATTCTTTTCGTGGAAATTAATGCGAAAATTGCATTTGCCTTCCTCACTACCGACTCCCCCTGTAAATTAAGCTTGCGGGAATCCTGCACCAGGAATTCCAAATCCCTTTGCGCCGTAGATTGTTGATTTTCTTTCAGAAAATAGTCTATTCTTTTATTTCTTCTAGTAATTTGCATGACCATACACTTCCAGGCACTGTATTCCATCTGCGCTTACTTTTCCCATTTTCCCTCTCTGTATAAGACCTGCAGCCTCTCTGCTAATTCAACACAACCTGTAGATGGGAAATGTTATGACCGATCTGCACGGACTGTGGTTTCACGATGAGGAAGTCAAACATTATTTTGCAGAGGGAGAAGCAACGGCCCAGGATTTGGAGCTTGTTGATGAGAACTGAGGAAATGATTGTGCTGAACGCTGAGCTGTTGCCAATAAACCGCAGCGTGACGTAAGCATTGCTATTGTCCAAATGGTCCAAGGCCCAGAGCAGAACAAGACAAATGGTGATCCTTGTGGGAATCAATGCCATGAATAGGGCGTATGAGGAGGGAGTACAGCGAGTTAGGTTCTAAGTTAAAGGGCAGGATGTCCGGGGTATTGATCTCAGGATTGCTGCTCGTGCCGGGCGCTAGTGAGCCCAGAACCAGGAAAACTGTACAGTTGACAGTCATCTGTTTGAACCAGTTGCGGAGGGATTGGAGCCAGATTGCCAGAACAGATTATGGAGAATTTGTGGAGGCAGATGTTTGTAACACCTCAGACGATGTTCGGAATCATATGGTTGAACAGAGTGCAACTCGTGTCCTGAGCTGCATAGATTCCAATGTAAAAAAAAACATGTAGGGAAGCCGATAATAGTGCTGGCGACGAGGTAACTGGTTTACGAACAGAGGCAATGAGTGGTAAGGAGAGCCTATTGATTGGTGGAAATGGCAGTCAATCGGATGAGCTGCAACGTATAAGGTGGACAATATCGAAAAGGATTAATACAGGTCAGAAGGTGTTGAATTTGAATGCACACTCTAACTAAAACACAACGATGAACTTGCAGCACGGTTGCAGATTGGCAGGTCTGATGTTACAGGCATCACTGAATCATGGCTGAAAGATTGTAGCTGGAAACTTAATGCCGAAGGATACACGTTCTGCCGAAGACACAGCCGGGAATGCAGAGAGGGCGTCTGAGCTCTGTTGGTAAAAATGGAATTATGTCGTAAGAAAGAGATGTCATCCAAGCAGCAGAGACAGTGCTGGAAGAATTCAGCAGGTCAGATAACATCTATGGGAAAGAATACAGACGACGTTTCGGGCCAAGTCCATTCATCAGTAACCGAGGGTCTCTAGGTGTTGGATCATTGAGGGTAGGGACACGGAAATGCTCGGGTAAAAATATCTGATCAGAATTGTATGCAGACACACAAACAGTGGTAAGGAAATGGCCTCCAAAGCATAACGGGACGCGGAAAGCACATGCCAAAAGGGCAACGTTGCAATCGACATGGGGGAACTACGATATGTAGGTAAATTGGGAAAGTCAGGTTGGTGCTGGATTGCAGGAGGGGTATTTCTAGACAGCCTACGATTTAGCTTTTCAGAGCAGCCCGTGGTTGAACCCAACTGGGGATCAGCTATTCTGGACTGGATGTTGATCAGTCAACCAGATCTGATTAGAGAGCTTGAGGTAGAAGGACCCTTAGGGTTAAGTGACTCCCTTTCTAATGAGATTTCACATATTTCTTTTAGAGCCCCTGCTATACAAACACTAACATCCCTCAATGTCATAGGAAATATCCTGTCAGGACTTGGAGACTAATCAACTTTTATACTCTTTAAAAAAGGCAGTACTTCCTCTTCTTTAATCATCATAGTTTCCATAACTACCCTACTTGTTTCCCTTACCTTACAAAATTCAATATCGTTCTCCTTAGTGAATGCCGAAGAAAAGAAATTGTTCAAATTCTCCCCCATCTCTTTTGGCTCCACACATAGCTGTCCAATCTGATTCTCTGAGAGACCAACGTTATCCCTCACTATCCCTTTGTTTTTAAAATAACCGTAGAACTCCTTTGGATTTATTTTCACCTGACTTGCCAAAGCAACCTCATGTCTTCTTTTAGCTTTACTAATTTCTTCCTTAAGATTCTATTTACATTCTTTATATTCCCAGAGCACCTCATTCACTCCATGCTGCCTGTATTTATTCTAGAGCTCTCTGGTTTTCCGAAAGTTTCCAATATGCCTTGAAAACAATGGTTCTCACAAACTGTTAACCTCTCCTTTCAACTTAACAGGAACATAAAGATTCTGTACCCTCAAATTTTCACCTTTAAATGACCGTCATTTCTCTATTATATCCTCCCGTAAACCAAAATTGTCCCAATTAACTTCTTCTAAAACCTTTCGCATCGCCTCAATATCAGCCTTTCTCCAATCAAAAATCTCAACCCTGGGTCCAGTCCTATCCTTCTCCATAATTATTTTGAAACTAATGACATTGTGATCACTTCGGGTCCAGCACGGCCCTTTTTCTAGTTGGTACCTCTATGTATTGCTGAAAAAATCTACCCTGCACGTTTTTTTTAAATTTTCTAAACCATCGAGCCCTTTTACAGAATGGGCTGTCCAGTCCATGTGTGGAAAATTAAAATCTCCCACAATCACAACCTTGTGCTTACTACAAATATCTGTTACCTACTTAAATATTTGCTCCTCCAATTCTCGCTCCCCATTGGGTGGTCTATAATACACCCCTATAAACCCCTATAAGTGTTACTACACGTGTCCCGTTCCTCAATTCCACCCAAATAGCCGCTCTCGCCGAGCCATATAATCTACCCTGCCAAAGCACTGCTGAGATATTTTATCTGACAAGCAGTGCAACACCTCCCCTTCTTGCCCCTCCGATTCTATCGCACCTGAAGCATCGAAATCCAGGTATATTTAGTAGCCAATCACACCCCTCTTGTACTCATGTTTCACTATTAGCTAAAACATCATATTTCGAGGTATCAATCCATGCTCTGACCTCATCCATCTTTGTTACAATGCTCCGAGCATTAAAATAGATGCATTTAAGAAACTCTCTACCTCTTACTCTCTCTTTATCCTTTACGGTGCAAATAATTTTATTATCTTTTTCTTTCTTCTCTCCTACATTTTCGGTCTTAGTCCTCCCCATCTCTGTCACCTGTCTATCCCCGCCTCACACACTAGCTTTCTACTAGCTTTCTCTATTTGTGAACTAACCTCCTCTCCCCTAGTCTCTTCAATTTGATTCCCACCCCCAACCATTCTAGTTTAAAGTCTCCCCAGTTTGTAAGAACTGGAGCTTGTTTTTAAGAACTGAGGAAATGATTGTGCTGAACGCTGAGCTATGGACAATAAACCGCAGCCTGACGTAACTATTGCTGTTGTGTAATGGTCCACGGCCCAGTGGAGAGCAAATGAAATTGCACCCGTTGTGGACCTATCGTGGAGAGAGACAAAGTGCAGTTGATCAACGTTTTGGGCTCTGTGTAGATCCTCAGAGATGCTAACATCCGGGATATTCAAATAATTCTAGAGGCTTTCCGGGTGATAGGTAGGACATATAGGGAGGAAGTTGCACCCAAGGTGGAGGACACAGGAAACTAGGTGACAGCGGGACAGGGAAAAGCGGTTAGTGAGCCAGTGCTGTGTAGCCCTCTGTTCATCATCATTAGTAGAATGTATAACACTTTGGATACAATCGCGCACACAAACTAACAGAGAGAGGTCCCAGTGGTCGACCGTTTAGTAGTGAGTCTGCCTCTTGACTCAGAAGGGAAAGGGAAGAAGAGACACACTGTGGTGATAGGGGATTCGTTATTTAGGGGAACAGACTGGAGGCTCGATGTGCCACAATCAGATTCCCGGATGCCATGATGTCTTCCGCGTGCCAGGGTACGGGATATCTCAAACCGAATCCTCAGCATTCGTAAGTGCGAGGGTCAAAAGCCAGAAGTCTGTTTACTGAAGAGGTATGATTAAATTCATTCTGCAGTTAGTGAGGGAGAAGCATAGGTCACATGCATCAGTCTCTCAATGGAATAATGGGTTTTAGAGAACCATAAAAGTGGACCCTTTTACAAGACTCCCAAAAGTTCAATTTACAGGTTGAGTCTGGGGTAAGAAGTCAAATGCAATGGTATTTTATTTAATATTGAGATGGAGAGAAAGTTGTATTCGAGAAACCAGCTACTTGCGCTGAGAAAGGTGCAAGTCAGTGTTGCGCAACAGATCCAGATCCCGAACGAAATTAAACGGAGGTTCCGCGGCTCCAGGGCTGGAAAACTGCGCAGGGATAAGTGGACGGAGATGAAGAAGCGTTATAAACCCGCTGTTCCTTCGGTCATTATGGGGAACGTGAACTCGCTGCCAAATAAAGTGGATGAGCTAGCCTCATTAGTAAGGAATGTTAAAGCATACAAGGAATGCAGTTTAATGTGCTTTTCCGAGACATGGCTGACGGCTAACATCCCGGATGTAAATGTAGAATTACCTGGTTTTACTACGGTAAGATTTGACAGAGATGCCAAAAAGTCTGGGAAGAAGAAAGGAGGGGGACTCGCTGTCTACATTAACGAAAGATGGTGTAACCCCGGGCATGTGAGTACAAAGATCTCCGTTTGTGAAATAGATATTGAGCTGATCGCCGTGAGTATGAGGCCATATTACCTGCCTCGAGAATTCGCAAGCGTCATTGTGGTGAATGTGTATGTCCCACCGCGTGCCGACGCAACGGTAGCGTGTGACGTCATCAGCTCCGCTGTTGCTAGGCTGCAGACACAGCACCCTGAGGCACTGGTGATAATTACAGGGGACTTCAACCATGTGACTTTGGACAAGACACTACCTGCTTTCTCCCAGTACGTGGATTGCTACACCAGGGGTAATAGGACTATTGACCTACTGTATGCGAACGTAGAGGAGGCATATAGTGCATCCCCACTGCCTTCATTGGGAAAAGCTGATCACAACCTGGACTTGTTACAGCCCAGATATAAATCAATTGTGATGAGGCATCCCACTACCACACGCTCTTTTAGGAAGTGGACTCCTGAAGCTGAACAGGCCCTGAGAGACTGCTTCGGTACTACTAACTGGGATGTACTGCAAGGGGGGCTTTGTGGGGGCGTTGAGGAGGTCACTGAATGCACAACGGACTATATTAACTTTTGTGTGGATGCAGTTGTCCCTGTTAGAACTGTTCGCTGCTATCCCAATAATAAGCCCTGGATCACTAGTCACATCAAAGGCCTCCTAAACCAGAAGAAGAGGGCCTTTAATGATGGTGATCGGTTGGAGCTTAAAAGAGTTCAGAAGGAACTCAGAGTACAGATGAGGGGGGCAAAGGAGCAGTATAGGAGGAAGCTAGAACTAAAGCTGCAGAAAAAAAGCATGAAGGAGGTGTGGGATGGGATGAAGATCATCACCGGATGCGGTGCAAAGCGGAGGGCGAACATAAGTGGAGATGTGGAGAAAGCGAACCAGCTGAACAACTTCTTCAACAGATTCGACAGCTCAATCTCATCCTCACCGCAGAAATCCACACCAGGCTTACTTCCCTCACAGGAAAATAGCCAATCACAGGAGACCTTGCCCACGCCCAGGATTACGGCTGCACAGGTGGTAGGTCAACTGAGGAAGATCTGTACCAGCAAGGCGGCTGGACCGGATGGAGTTTCCCCACGATTACTGAGGGCCTGTGCGACTGAGCTGGGAGAACCACTACAGCGTATCTTCAACATGAGCCTGGAGCAGAGAAGAGTACCCAGACAGTGGAAGACATCCTGTATTGTCCCGGTACCGAAGAAACCACAACCAAAGGAGTTGAATGACTTCAGACCTGTTGCCTTGACGTCGCACGTGATGAAGACCATGGAGCGGCTGATAATACAGAATCTGAGGCCACAACCCAGGCACGCCCAGGATCCTCTTCAGTTTGCATATAAGGAGAAGGTGGGAGTGGAGGATGCTATCACGTATTTGCTGCACAAATCACTCTCTCACCTAGAGGGGGTCAGTTGTGCTATGAGGATTACATTCCTTGACTTCTCTAGTGCCTTTAACACCATCCAGCCCAAGATCTTAAGGCACAAACTAACGGAGATGGAAGTAGACTCTCACATGGTGGATTGGATAGTGGACTACTTGACAGATAGACCTCAGTATGTGCGGTTGGGAGACTGTAGGTCTGACACGGTGGTCAGCAGCACAGGGGCGCCGCAGGGAACCGTACTCTCTCCGGTCCTGTTCACTCTGTACACATCAGACTTCCAATATAACTCAGAGTCCTGCCATGTGCAGAAGTTCGCTGATGACACGGCCATAGTGGGGTGTGTCAGGAATGGACAGGAGGAGGAGTATAGGAAACTGATACAGGACTTTGTGATATGGTGCAACTCAAACTACCTGCGTCTCAATATCACCAAGACCAAGGAGATGGTGGTGGACTTTAGGAGGTCTAGGCCCCATATGGAGCCAGTGATCATTAACGGAGAACGTGTGGAGCAGTTAAGACCTACAAGTATCTGGGGGTACAGTTAGACGAGAAGCTTGACTGGACTGCCAACACAGATGCCTTGTGCAGGAAGGCACAGAGTCGAATGTACTTCCTAAGAAGGTTGGCGTCATTCAATGTCTGCAGTGAGATGCTGAAGATGTTCTATAGGTCAGTTGTGGAGAGCGCCCTCTTCTTTGTGGTGGCATGTTGGGGAGGAAGCATTAAGAAGAGGGACGCCTCACGTCTTAATAAGCTGGTAAGGAAGGCGGGCTCTGTCGTGGGCAAAGGACTGGAGAGTTTAACATCGGTAGCTGAGCGAAGGGCACTGAGTAGGCTACGGTCAATTATGGATAACTCTGAACATCCTCTACATAGCACCATCCAGAGACAGAGAAGCAGTTTCAGTGACAGGTTACTATCAATGCAATGCTCCTCAGACAGGATGAAGAGGTCAATACTCCCCAATGCCATTAGGCTTTACAATTCTACCTCCAGGACTTAAGAACTTTTTAAAAGCTATTATTAATGCTTTTTGAGACGGTGATTTAGATGCATATCATATTTTTTTACTGAGTTAAGTATTGTATGTAATTAGTTTTGCTACAACAAGTGTATGGGACATTGGAAAAAAGTTGAATTTCCCCATGGGGATGAATAAAGTATCTATCTATCTATCTATCTATCTATCTATCTATCTATCTATCTATCTATCTATCTATCTATCTATCTATCTATCTATCTATCTATCTATCTATCTATCTATCTATCTATCTATCTATCAAGGGGAAATTAATAGAAAAAAAAGGATATAATGCTGAGGCTTTATGAGGAATACACGAAGGCCACAGTTGGTGTATTGGCAACAGATCTGGGCCCCATATCGCATAAAGGATGTGTTGTCATTGGAGAGAGTCCAGACGAAGTGAACGAGGATAATTGTGGAAATGGCACCAGATCTTTAATTAATGTTAAGAAGGGGCCTCTGTCAATGCCTGAACATGGGAGTGTAAGTTACGTTGGTCTACAGAGACAGGGAGCTTCACTCTGCGTCTGGCCAAAGGAATGTGTGATAGGACGGTATGTATGGAGATTCACTCTGTGTCTGACCCTGGCTGTGTGTGATGGAACGGTCTGGAGGGAGCTTCAGTCTGTGTCTGATCTCCGGAGTGTGTGATCGGAAGCTACACAGAAGCTTCTCTCTGCTTCTGACCCCCGGAGTGCGTGATGGGACTGTTTGTAGGGAGCTTCAATCTGTGTCTAACCCCGGGAGTTTGTGATTGTCTGGAAATCTCATCTCTCGGTGTGACACATACCTGCTTTTCTTTTGAATTTATTTCCAGCAACCTTGCATCAAAGTTTGAACAATATTTTTCCGCTCTATCGTAAGATGTTTCCAACGTGGATATGAAATAACAGCGGCCTTCATTTCTGATCCAGTCCTGGGAACACGCTTGCTCTGGAAATCAGGAACAAGAAAAGTGAATTCCCAGCACAACGTCCGATCACACACTCCCGCGGTCAGAGACAGAGTGAAATCACACCATTTCGTCACAAGCTCCGATGGTCAAGCACTGTGCGAAGCTCACTTTACACTCTCAGGTTACTCATACAAGGGGTCAATCACAGAGTGAATCTCGCTTCGTCCGTGATGTCACAACGACAAGATGTCAAACTCAGGCTGAAGCACTTAATCTTTCTCAAGACTCACAGTCAAGTCGCATCACGCACATCCGAGTTGATACACTAGGTGTCACTCCCTCCTCACCGTCCCATCACAGACTCCCAAAGTCAGCACAGACTGAAACACCCTACACACCGTCCCATGACACTCTCCCTGGGTCAGTCACAGAGTGAATTTCCCCCCAAAGTCCCATCACTTGAGTCCAGGGGTCAGTCACAGAGTGAATCTCCCTCCACGTCGGCCCATCACATACTCTGTAAGTCAGCACAGACTGAATCACCCTCTACACCGTCCCATGACACTCTCCCTGGGTCAGTCACAGAGTGAACTTCCCCTCAAAGTCCCATCACAGAGTCCAGGGGTCAGACACAACCTGAGTCTCTCTCCAGATCGTCCCATAACACACTCCCTTGCTCAGACAGAGAGTGAATCTCTCTCCAGATCGCCCCCTCTCCCACTCCCGGGTTCAGTCACGGAGTGAGTCTCCCTGTAAATCGTCCCGTAACACACTACCAGGTTTGACACTGAGTGAAGCTCCCCTCCACGCCATCCCAGCACCCACTCCCGGGATCAGACAATGAGTGAGGCTCCTGGATACCGTCGCTTCAGACACTCTCGGGATCAGACAATGAGTGAGGCTCCGGGATACCGTCCCCTCACCCACTCCCGGGATCAGACAATGAGTGAGGCTCCGGGATACCGTCGCTTCAGACACTCCCGGAATCAGACAATGAGTGAGGCTCCGGGATACCGTCCCTTCAGACACTCCCTGGGTGAGACACAGATGAAAACTTCTTATCTCTCTGCAATGTGATGAGTAGCAGGAGATGGTGTGTTTGAGGATGATGTGTTAACTCACCTTTTCTGCTGGCCAGCAGTTGACAGATTTGAGCCTTCTCTTTGGTCAGAGTCCTGTACTTAATTTCGAGGTCTGTGATCTTTTGACGGAGATCGGTTTGTGTTGAATTCAGATCGGAGAGATGGGTGTTCAGGACGGAGTTTTCATTTTCGAGGACGAGCAATTTGTTTTCTTGCCCCGCAATTCCTGGTGGTCTCGGTCGCAGGTAATCAGAGAGTGACGAATCTGTGATACTGAGAGTGATAGTGAGTCGTGTGTCGGTGTCACGGTCAGTGGCGTGTAGCTATCAGGGTGAGACGTGTATCGGTGTCACGGTCAGTGGCGTGTAGCTGTCACGGTGAATCGTGTGTCGGTGTCACGGTTAGTGGCGTGTAGGTGTCAAGGTGAGTGGTTTGTCGGTGTCCCGGTGAGTGGCGTGTAGGTGTCACGGTCAGTGGTGTGTAGCTGTCACGGTGAATCGTGTGTCGGTGTCACGGTTAGTGGAGTGTAGGTGTCAAGGTAAGTGGTGTGTCGGTGTCCCGGTGAGTGGCGTGTAGCTGTCACGGTGAATCGTGTGTCGGTGTCACGGTCAGTGGCGTGTAGCTATCACGGTGAGACGTGTATCGGTGTCACGGTCAGTGGCGTGTAGCTGTCACGGTGAATCGTGTGTCGGTGTCACGGTTAGTGGCGTGTAGGTGTCAAGGTGAGTGGTGTGTCGGTGTCCCGGTGAGTGGCGTGTAGGTGTCACGGTCAGTGGCGTGTAGCTGTCACGGTGAATCGTGTGTCGGTGTCACGGTTAGTGGCGTGTAGGTGTCAAGGTAAGTGGTGTGTCGGTGTCCCGGTGAGTGGCGTGTAGCTGTCACGGTGCATCGTGTGTCGGTGTCACGGTTAGTGGCGTGTAGCTGTCACGGTGAATCGTTTGTCGGTGTCACGGTTAGTGGCGTATAGGTGTCACTGTGAGTGGCGTGTAGGTGTCAAGGTGAGTGGTGTGTCGGTGTCCCGGTGAGTGGCGCGTAGCTGTCAAGGTGAATCGTGTGTTGGTGTCACGGTTAGTGGCGTTTAGGTGTTACTGTGAGTGGCGTGTAGGTGTCACTGCGTGTGGCGTGTCAGTTTTACGTTGAGTAGCGAGTTGATGTCACACTGGGGCGTTGTTGGCTTTACTGTGAGTGACGTGTCGGCGTCACGCTAATTGTCCTGTCGGTGTCACCATCAGGGCATTGTGGGCGTCACGGCGTGGGGCGCGTCGCTGTCGCGGTTTCGAGAGTGTCGTTCACAATGCGGATCGTGTCGGTGTTATGGTGACGGGTTTGTCGATCTCACGGTGTGGATCTAACAGTGTAAAGACATAAGAAATAGGAGCAGGAGTCGGCCATCTGGACGTCCAGCCTGCTCCTCCTTTCAATAAGATCACGGCTGATCAGGCCATGGACTCATCTCCAACTACCTGCCTTTACTCCATAAAGATTAATTCCACAGCTATGCAAAAAATCTATCCAAGCTTGTCTTAAATACACTTACTGAGGGAACCCCCACTGCTTTATTGGGCAGAGAATTCCACAGATTCATCACAGTGCAGTTCCTCCTCATCGCCGTCCTTAATCCAGAAACTTGAGGCGATGTCCCTTAGTTCCTGCCTCACCTACCAGTTGGAACAGCTTTCCTGCCTCTATCCTTTCTAACCCTTTTCTAATTTTATATGATTATATAAGAGCTGCTCTATTACTTCTGAATTTCAGCGAGCACAGTCCCAGCCTCCCCCTCATCTCTGGAATCAACCTGCTGAACTTCATCGGCACCGCCTCCAAAGCCAGATTGCCCTTCCTCAACTATGGAGACAAGAACTGCACCCAGTACTCCAGGTGCGGCTTCGTCAGTACCCCGTACAGTTACAGCATAACTTCCCTGCCCTTAAATTCAATCCCTCCAGCAATGAAGATCAATATACTATTTGCCTTCTTGTTTGCCTGTTACACCTGTAAAACAACCTTTTGCGATTCGTGCACAAGCACTCCGAAGTCCCGCTGCACAGCACCACGCTGCAGTTCCATGTCTCTCTTCCAAAGCGGAAGGCCTCCAAATTACCAACATTGAACTCCATCTGCCACTCCCTTGCCCACTCATTTAACCTGTCTGTATCTCTCTGCAGATTCTCCGTATCTTCTGTAGAATTCCCTTTACATTTCGTTCAATTTAGTATCATCAGTAAACTTAGATTCACAACACTCGATCCCCTGTTCCAGATCTTTAACGATCAGTTGCGGACCCAGCACTTGCCCCTCCCATACATTGCTCACCACTGATTTCCAACCAGAGTAATACTCCTGTATCCCAACTGTCGCTTTAGTTAACAGATCCTGTATCCATGCTAATACATCGCCCGAAACCCCGCATCTTATTGATCGGATTTTATGCGGCACCTTATCGAACACTTCCTGGGTAGCCAAGTAAACAACGCCCATCCCTTCCCCTCCATTCACCGCGCTCGTTTCATGCTCAAAGATGTTTGTCAAACAAGATCTCCCTTTCCTGAACACATTCTGCGTCTGCTGAATGGGTCATTCGTACCATCGCTGAGGAGCTACAGGAGCCTGCCGACCCGCACTCAACGATTTAAAACAAGTTACTTCCCTTCCACCCTCAGATTACTAAACGCTTCCCAAATCCATGAGCACACTCGATATTGCCCTATTTGCTGTGTTTATTAATTGTTGGAACTTGCATTAAATTTACACATTTGCACATTTGATCGTGCAAATGATCAGCTCTCAGGTGGTATGAGTCACAGACAATTAATCAGATGGTGATTCCGGTTACAAACAAGCAGTACAGATAGACAGGACATGTGGCACGCTGGTCTTCACTGAGTACAGGAGTCGGGAGGTCACAGTGCAGTTGTACAAGACATCGGTGAGGCCACTCCCGGAGTACTGCGTTCAGTTCTGGACGCCCTACTGTTTGAACGATGAGCTGGAAAGGGAGCAGGGTGACATTTACGAAGATGTTGCCGGGATTAGAGTGGCTGAGTTGTGGACACCGGGCTGGAGTGAGGAGTTTATTCTTTGGGGAGCACGGGTGACATTAAAGAGGTGTATAAAACCTCGTGGGGCATAGATAGAGTGAATGCACACAGTTTTTTTTTACCCGAGGGTGGGGAGTCTGTGATCCAGAATACACAGGAGTGAGGTGAGAGTGGGTAGAGAGAAGAGAGAGAGATAGCAGAGAAGGAGGGTTGGAGAACAGTGCGCGGGGGCGGGAGAGAAGAGTGGGAGAGATGGCGAGAAAGAAGGAGATTGGTGGGGATAGAGGAATGTAGGAGAGTGTTGGGGGGAAGGGATGCGAGTGGTGGAGGAGAACGGTTGGGGGATGGACAGAGTGGGTGAAGAGGGAATGTGAGGATGTGGTGGATAAGAGTGAGGAAGAGAGACGGGGGAGGAAAACTGATTTTAATGTTACTCAAATTGGCCCTGGGGGCTGTTGACAGAGGTCCTTGATATTTTCAGGAATATCCGTGCACCAACGTGCAGACTTATCGCAGATGAAACGGTATTGACCATTGCAAAGGTTCCTCCAGCTGAACGAGTCGCAGGTACCGCAGACGGACCTTCCATTGTCATTCTTGTACATAAGACTAGAATCCGCTTCCCTGTCAGAGAAGGTTAAACAATTTCAACAGGGACAAACCAGCTCCAGGAATACACCCGAGACAGTCACGAAATTAATCACACTCCATCGCATTATCCACACAGCCATGTGTCGATCCCTAAACTAATCCCCCTGACCCACTTTATCCCCAGTTGGATGCCACTGCCCCACAGCCCTGTAACAGAATCCAATCCACTATAGTGACCCCGTCACTTCCCACAGTCCCACACAGTCATCAAAAATCTCCCAGGCCCACTCCCTCCTCCCACAAACCTACTTCTGTCCGTAATCTAATCCCATTTTCACCCATCAGGACAATGTCATTCCCCATTTCCCACCCCAGGGATCAGTCCAAATCTCACCCGGTCTCGCATTTTCCAATTCGGTAACGCAAGTTTCGGACAAGAAAACCGAAAACAAAACTCTGTAAAATTAAATGCTTATCATTAATGCCGAGGATCGAAAAGTATTTACGGGAGATCGTGATGGGACCGTGTGGAGGGAGATTCACTCTGTGTCTGACCCCCTGAGTGTGTGATGGGACGGTGTGGAGGGAGATTCACTCTGTGTCTGACCCCGGGAGTGTGTGATGGGACGGTGTGGAGGGAGATTCACTCTGTGTCTGACCCCGGGAGTGTATGATGGGAGGAAATAGTGTATTTCCACTCTATGTCTGACCCCGGGGGTGTGTGATGAATCCTGCGTTACTGTGGATCTTCTCGTGCTATGACACATACCGCTTCATCCCTTGAATTGATTTCGAGCAGCCTTGAATGACGCTTTGAACATTCTTGCACCGCTCTGGGGAAAGTTGTTTCAAAAGTGGATACGTAATAACACCGGCCTTTCTTCCTGATCCAGTCCTCGGAACAAGTTTGCTCTGGAAATCAGGGACAAGGAACTGTGACACACAGACTGAATTTCCCTTCACACCTTCCCTTCACACACACCCAGGGTGACACACAGAGTGAATTTCACGCCTTGCAGTCTTATCACGCACACCTCAAGTCAGGAACACAGTGATTCTCCTCCCACACCGACCCATCGCACATTAACCGGGATCGGTCACAGTGACGTTTCCTCCAAACCATCCATCACACTCTCCCAGGGTCCGGACAGACTGAATCTCGTACCAGGCTGTCCTATCCACACAGCCGGGGAGAGACACAGAATGTGGTTCCGTCCACAACGTCCCGACACAGATTCACAGGATCAGGTACAGAGTGAAGCTCCCTCTTCTTCATCCATCACAGACTCTTCAGTCAGGCACAGACTGAGGCTACCTCTACACCCTCCCTGATACACTCACCGAGTCAGACACAAAGTGATGCCTGACTGACTTTGCACGCTCCACCCCATCCATCACACACTCGGTGTGTCAGAAACAGAGCGATGCTCCCTCTATACCAGGGGTGTCAAACTAATTTTAGGTCACGGGCCGGATTGAGCAAAATGCAGCTTCATGCGGACCGGATCAGTCGGACGCGTGCGAACGCAGCTTTCGTTGCCTCCGTTTTTTCAGCCTGCTCTCATGTGTCTCAGTCTCTGCTATAACTACAAAGTGTTTCACTTTACAAATACCGTTTCTTATGAAGAAGACTGCCGAGTAAACACTAATAACCTTGAAAACCTGGTACCTGAATAAACTCAGCATTAGCCATATCAGACGCCATAGGCGCTTCGATTACTGGGGCCAGCTTTAATAGTAATTAGATATTATCTCGCGGGCCAAAGATAATTCCACCGCGGGCCGGATTTGGCCCGCGGGCCTTGAGTTTGACATATATGCTCTACACCATCCCAGCACTGCGCCTCATCACACAGCCGCTGGGTCGGACCCAGACTGATGTTCCCTTCACACTCTCCCATCACACATCCCAGGGGTCAGACACTGAGTGAAGCTCTCACTCTCTCTCTCTCTCTCTCTCTCTCTCTCTCTCTCTCTCTCTCTCTCTCTCTCTCTCTCTCGCTCCACGGCATCATCAGACACTCATGGGTTAGACTGCACGCTGCTCACTGTCAAATCACACGCTCTTGCGGACAGACACAGAGTGAAGCTCCCTCCACACCGTCCCATCACACACTCCCGGGGTCAGACACAGAATGAAGCTCCCTCCACACCGTCCCATCACACATTGTCGGAGTGAGACACAGAGTTAACCTTCTGCCCCAGTGTTCAATCGCACACGCCAGGGATCAGACACAGGGTAGCTCCTTCAGCACGATCCGATTACTGACACCGGGAGAAAGTGAAGCTCTTTCTCACTCTCCCATGACGCTGGCGCAGGGTCAAAAACAGTGTGCACCGCCCACACCGTCTCATCACACTCTCGCGGGATCAGACACAGAGTGAATCTTCGTCCACACAGTCCCATCACACATTCCCGAAATGAGACACGCAAGTGAACTACCTCGGCACCGTCCCATCACAGGATCCCGGTGTCAGCTGTAGAGTGAAGGTCCCTGCAGGACATTCAAGCACACACATTCCTGATGGGTCAGACACATTTTGGGTTCCATCCACGATGTCCCGTTACACACTTTTAGGGACAGTCGAAGAATGAAACGCTTGTCTAAAGTCCCATCATACTCTCCGATGTCAGACACAGAGTGATGCTCCTTCTACACTGTCCCATCACACACGACAAGGTCAG
This sequence comes from Hemitrygon akajei, assembly GCF_048418815.1. Lineage (NCBI taxonomy): Eukaryota > Metazoa > Chordata > Chondrichthyes > Myliobatiformes > Dasyatidae > Hemitrygon > Hemitrygon akajei. The sequence continues at coordinate 54,574 of NW_027332123.1, read as the reverse complement.
TCTCAAACAGAAGCTTTCTCTGCACCACACTATCACACACTCCTTGGGTCAAACATGGAGTGAAGATCCCTGCACAATCTGGCATCTCACATTCCTGCAGACAAACACAGTGTGGACCTTCCTCCACACTACCCCATTACACACGCCCGTGAACAGATAGGAAATGAAACACTCTCGGTATTAACCCACCTCATACGTCCATCGTCAGCCTCAGTATGAAGCTCCTTCTGCCCAGTAACATCACACAACACAGGGGTCAGAAAACGAGAGAAGCTCCCTCCGCACTGTCCTGTCACACACCACTGTTTTGAGACACAGAGCGGAACACCATCCAGGTACGCGTCACCGTTCCGGGTGTCAGAAACACGCGCGTCAGTCAAACACGCACCCATACACCCCCCTTCCCGACATAGCTTCCTATCACACACACACTGTGTCAAACACAAGGACCAATCATGCACAAATGGGGTGAGACACAGATTTAAGCTCCCTGCTCACCGTCCGATCACTCACTCACACGGTGAGACGCAGATTGTCTCTCTCCGCGGACCCATCGCAGACTCCCGGGTTCAGAGTTGGAGCGAAGCTCCCTGCACACTGCCTTTCATACACACCCGGCGTCAGACGTGGGGTGAAGCTCCCGTCCACATTGTCCCATCACACACTGCCGGAGGCAGACACCCTCACAAACGCTCCCTCAACAAACGCTCGTCACGCACTGCTGGGTCAGAGACCGAGTGAATCTCTCTCTCCATGGCCTCATCACACATTCCAGCGGTCAGACACGGAGTGAAGGTTCCTGCACACAGTCCTGTCATACTCTTCCGGGGTCAGATTCTGGGTGTTTCTCCTTCCCCAACGTCTCATATCACACTCCCGGCGTCCGGCACAGAGTGAAGACCCTCCAGACCGCCCCTCACTACCTCCGTGGATCAGAGAAAAGAAATTAGATCCCTACACGAAGTCCAATCACACGCAGTCTTGATCAGACACAATGTGAATCTTTCTCTCCACGGCACCATCACACACTCCAACGGTCAAACACGGAAAAAACTCCCGAAGCACACACGACAAATGTCAGAGGCAGAGTTATTCTCCGTCTACAGCTTGTCAACACACCACAGAGCAAAGTGTCAGACACAGAGTGAAGCTGCCTTCACTTGGTCCCATCACACACTCCAGAGACTAACACAGTGTGAATCTCCCTCCTTACGTCCGATCACACACTTCCTGGGCAGGCACAGAGAGAAGATCTCTCTGAACCGTCCCATTACACGCCCCCCCCCCATGTCCTCTCACAAAGCGAAGTTCCGTGGAACACCCTCCCAATGGCACACTTATGGTGCCAGAATCCCTCTGCAATATCCAATCACACAATCCGGAGTCACATAGAACGATCGTCGCTCTACAATGTCGCATCACACACTCCCCGAATCAGACACAGACTGAAGCTGTTTCTCCACGATCCCATCACTCATTCCTAGGTTCAGACACAGAGTGAAACCTTCGTTGCACCGTCCCGTCACACACTCCCGGATTCAGAGTGAAGCTCTCTCCCCACGGTTCCATAACCCACTTCAGGGGTCAGACATGGAGTACATCTGTCTAGGCAATGCCCCATCACAGACTGCCGCCGTCAGACACAGAGTGAAGCTGGATCCATACTGTCCCATCAGACATTCCCAGAGTGAGACATCGAGTAAAGCTGTAATGTTACGTCTCACAATCTCGTGGTCAGACACAGAGTGAATCCACCTCCACAACGTCCCATCACACTCTCCTGGATTCAGTGATAGAGTGAAACTTCCTCCACGCAGCCCATCACACACTCGCCGGGTCAAACACAGAGTGAATCACCCTCCATACCAACTCTTCACTCTTTCCCGATTTCAAGCACAGAGTGACGCTTTCTCTCTCCATGCCTGCCCTGTGATGTGGAGTGGGTGAAAGATGGGGATGATGCCTCACCTCTTCTGCTGGTCAACAATTCACAGATTTGAGCCTTGGTTTCGTTGACAGATCTGTACTTCGTTTCCATCTCAGTGAACTGGTGACGGAGATCGCTGTGCATTCGTTTAAGATCGGACAGATTAGAGTTGAGCGCAGAAAGCTTGGATTGAAGGGTTGAGTTTTGGTCGGAGGTAACCTTAGGCTGACGAATCTGTGACACTGAGAGAGATGGTGCAGGATGTTTAGCGTTTACAGTAACACGTGAGTCAGCGTCACGCTACCGAACGGGTCACAGAGAGTGTTGTGTCAGTGTCACGGTGAAGGGTGTCACAGTGAAGGATGTGCTGGTGGCACAGTGAGACGTGTTGGTGCCACCTTGAGGGGCGTGTCTGTGTCACGCTGAGGGGTATATCAATGTCCCGGTGAAGGTTTTGTTGCTGTTACCATGGGTGTCTGCGTCAGTTTCGTGCGGGCCATGATAGAGCTGCAGTGAGGGAGGTGTCAGTGTCACTGTGACAGGAGTTCCTGTGCCCCGGCTGGAGGTGTACCGGGTCACAATGAAGTGTATCTCGATGTCCAGGCGAGGAAAATGTCAGAGTGAGGGGCCTTGTGTTGTCACCGTGGGTGGAGTATCTGTGTCACGGTGTGGCGTGTGCTGGTCTCACAGACAGGGGTGTGTCTGTGTCACGTTGAGGGATATGTCATGGCCATGGTTTGTGTGAGAGGGTCACGCTGACATGTGTGATGGTGTCACAGAGAGTACTATGGAGGTGTCATTGTGAATTTACGTGTTGGTATCACGTTCAGGGGTTTGCCTGTGTCAAGGTGAGGTGCGGGTAATTGCCTCAGTGAGCGGTGCATTTGTGTAATGTTGAGGGGCGATACCGTCACGGTATGGGGTGTTACAGTGACTTCTGAGTCTTTGTCACGATGCGGGGCGGAGCGGATCACGTTGAGGAGCGTGAAGATGTCACGGTGTACGGTACCTCAGTGTCACGTTGAAGAGCGTGTCGGTGTCACTGTGAGGTGTGTTTCGGTGTCCCATTGAGGAGTTTATCAGTAACAGCGGCAGGGGGATGTCGATGTTACTGAAGGGTACCATGCGGTCAGTGTGACTGCCGTGTGCGTGTCACGGCGATGGTCGTGTTAGTGTCGCGGATAGGAGTGTATCTGTGTCACGTTGAAGGTCGTGACTGTGCTACAGTATCGGCATTGTTGAAGTTATGGTGAATGGCGTATCGGTGTCAGGGCGAGTCTGGATTGTGTTACTGGAAAGGCCGTGTTTATATCACGGTCACTGTGTGTCCGTCTTATGGAACATAGAACATAGAATAATACAGTACAATCCTTTCGGCCCACAATGTTTTGTCGACGCTTAAACCAAGCGTCCCATATAAACCCCCATTTCAAGTTCCTCCATATACCTGTCAAGTAGTCTCTTAAATTAAACTAGTCTATCTGCTTCCATCACTGACTCAGGCAGTGCATTCCACGCGCCAGCCACACTCTGAGTGAAAATCCTTGCTCTGATATCCCCCTTGAACTTCCCACCCCTTACCATAAAGCCATATCTTTTTGTATGCAGCAGTGGTGCCCCTGGGAAGAGCTGGCTGTCCATTCTATCTATTCCTCTTAATATCTTGTATACCTCTATCATGTCTCCTCTCATCCTCATTCTCTCCAAAGTGTAAAGCCCTAACTCTCTTAATCTCTGTTTATAATGCATACTCTCTAAACCAGCCAGCATCCTGGTAAATCTCCTCTGTACCCTTTCCAATGCTTCCACATCCTTCCTCCAGTGAAGGGACCAGAACTGGACACAGTACTCCAAGTGTGGCCTAACCAGAGTTTTATGGAGCAGCATCATTACATCGCGTCTCTTAAACTCTGTCCCTCGACTTATGAAAGCTAACAGTCCATAAGCTTTCTTAACTACCCTATCTACCTGTGAGGAAACTTTCAGGGATCTGTGGACATGTACCCCCAGATCCCTCGGCTCCTCCACAGTGCCAGTTATCCTGCCATTTACATTGTACTCTGCCTTAGAGTTTGTCTTTCCAACCTGTACCACCTCACACTTCTCCGAGAGGAACTGCATCCGCCGCTTCTCATCCCACTTCTGCATCTTGTCAATGTCTCTCTGCAATCTTTGACAATCCTCCACACGATCCACAACACCACAAACCTTCGTGTCGTTTGAAAACTTGCCAACCCAGACTTCTACCCCCACTACAGGTCGTTAATCAAATTCAGGAAAAGAAGGTGTCCCAGAACCGATCTTTTTGGGAAACCACCAGTAACAGCCCTCCAATCCGAATGTACTCCCCCCACCACGACCCTCTGCTTTCTTCAGGCAAGCCAATTCTGAATCCTCCTGGCCAAACTTCCCTGGAGCCCGTGCCTTCTGTCTTTCTGAATCAGCCTACCGCATGGAACCTTATCAAATGTAGGTTCCGGTACGTTTTGTTTCGTTAGTTTAGAGTAGAGAGAATGCCAGGCAGGATGCTGGAATGCTCTTCTTGCAGGATGGGGGAAGTCAGGGAGAACTCCGGTGTCACCGACACCGACACCTGCAGGAAGTGCATCCAGTTGCAGCTCCTAACAAACCGCGTTAGTGAACTGGAGAAGGAGCTGGGTGACCCTCGGATCATTCCCGAGAATGAGAAGTTTTTACGAAGTAGTTTCAGGGAGGTAGTTACGGCAAAGAAGCAGGGCACCGGTAATTGGGCTGTCGTCAGTCGAGGGAAGGGGAAAGTGCAGAAAGAGCAGGGATCCCCTGTGTATTCCCCTCAACAACATGTATACAGATTTGGATGCTGTTGGGAGGGATGACTTACCCGGGACAAGCTGCGGCTGCCGGATCTCTGGTACTGAGTCTGGTTCTGCAGTGCAGAAGGGAAGGGGTAGATGAGCAGAGAGGCGGTGATTGAGGACTCGATAGTTAGAGGTACAGACAGCAGGTTCTGTAGTCTGGTTCTGCAGTACAGAAGGGAGGGAGTAGATGAGCAGAGAGGCGGTGATAGAGGACTCGATAGTTAGAGGTACAGACAGCAGATTCTGTAGTCTGGTTCTGCAGTACAGAAGGGAGGGTGTAGATGAGCAGAGAGGTAGTGATAGGGGACTCGATAGTTAGAGGTACAGACAGCAGGTTCTGTAGTCTGGTTCTGCAGTACAGAAGGGAGGGTGTAGATGAGCAGAGAGGTAGTGATAGGGGACTCGATAGTTAGAGGTACAGACAGCAGGTTCTGTAGTCTGGTTCTGCAGTACAGAAGGGAGGGAGTAGATGAGCAGAGAGGTAGTGATAGGGGACTCGATAGTTAGAGGTACAGACAGCAGGTTCTGTAGTCCCGACAGAGACTGCCGGATGGTTTGTTGCCTCCCGTGTGCCAGGGTCAGGGATGTCTCTGATCTTCTGCACAGCATTCTGAAATGGGAGGCTGAGCAGCCAGATGTCATGGTTCTCGTCGGTACCAATGACGTAGGAAGAAAGAGTGAGGAGGTCCTGAAGAGTGAGTATAGAGAGCATGGTAGGAAGTTAAAAAGCTGGACCTCGAGGGTAGTGATCTCAAGATTGCTTTCTATGCCACGCACCAGTGAGGGAAAGTGTAGGATGCTATGGAGGATGAACACATGTTTGAGGAACTGGTGAAGGGAGCTGGGTTTCAGGTTTTTGGATCTTTCGCATTTCCTCTGTGCAGATGGGACCTGTACTAGAGAGCCGGTTTACACCTGAACTACGGGGGACCTTTATCCTTGTAGGTAGGTTTGCTAGTGCAATTGGGGAAGGTTTAAACTGGATTTAAACTAGGTGTAAATAGAAGGGTTGTCTGGGGTGGTAATAATCTGCGGTGTGTATATTTAAAAGCGAGGAGTATTTTGAGGAAGGCAGATGAGCTGAGGGCGTGGATTAACACATGAAATTATGACTTTCTAGCCATTCGTGAAACTTGGCTACAAGAGGGGCAGGACTGGCGGATTCATGTCCAAGAGATACGATGTTTCAAAGGTGGTAGAGCCAAAGGGATGAAGGGTGGGTGTTGGAATTGCTAGTCAGAGAAGAATTTACAGTAGTGCACAGGCAGGATAGTCTACCGAGGCCATATGGGTGGAGCTGAGAAACAGGAAAGCTATGACCACATTAATGGGATTGTATTATAGAATACACAACTGTCAGCGAGAATTGGAGCTGCAAAACTGCAGAGAGATTGCAGACAACTGCAGGAAACATAAAGTCGTGATAGTAGGAGATTTTAATTTTCCACAAATTGATTGGAGCTTTCCTACAGTTAAAGGTCTAGACCGGTCATTTGTAAACTGTGTTCAGGAAAGTTTTCTAAATCAATATATAGATGTACCAACTAGATAGGATGAAATATTAGATCTCCTATTAGGAAACGGTTTTGGACAAGTCACGGGAGTGTGTGTAGGTGAACACTATGGCTCTAGTGATCATTACATCATTATTTTCAACTTGACCATGGATAAAGATAGCTCAGATCTTCCAGTTGAGGTACTAATCTGGCAAAAGGGGAAATTTGAAGAAATGAGAAAGGATCTAAAAAGCGTGGATTGGAACAGGTTGTTGTCCAACAAGGATGTGATTTGTAAGTGGGAGGCCTTCAAAGGAGAAATTTTACGAGTGCAGAGCTTGTGTCTTCCTGTCAGGATTAAATGCAAAGGGAATAAGAATAGGGACCTTGTTTTTCGAGGGATTTTGGAAATCTGATAAAGAAGAAGAGAGAGATATATGAAAGTTACAAGCAAGAAGGAGAAAATAAGGTGCTTGAGGAGTTTTCAAAGTGAGGGATAAAATTAGTCCTCTTGAAGAACAGAGTTGTCGGCAGTTTATGGAACCAGAAGAAATGGGGGAGATCATAATTGTTTTTTATTAGCAACTTTATTTACTGAGCAACTGCAAGGAGTCTATGGAAATAAGACAAACAAGTAGTGAGGTCACGGACCCTCAACAGTTAAAGAGGAGGGTGTGCTTGCTGTCATGAGGCAAATCAGAGTAGGTAATTGCCCATGAGCAGACAGGGCATGTTTAACCAATCTGTCAGTGTTTTTCGAGGATGTTACCAGAAAAGTAGATGAAGAGAAGGCAGTGGATGTTGACTACATGGACTTCAGTAAGGCCTTTAACAAGGTCCCGTAAGGGAGGTTAGTTAGGAAGATTCAGTCGCCAGGTATACAAGGAGAGGTAGAAAATTGGATTAGACATTGGCTCAATGGGACAAGCCAGAGAGTGGTAGTGGAGGATTGCTTCTCTGAGTGGAGGCCTGTGACTAGTGGTGTTTCACAGGGATCAGTGATGGGTCCATTGTTATTTGTCATCTATATCAATGATCTGGATGATAATGTGCTGAATTGGATCAGCAAATTTGCTGATGATACAAAGACTTGTGGTGTAGTGGACAGTGAGGAAGAGTTTGAAAGCTTGCAAAGGGATTTGAACCAGCTGGAAAAATGGGATGACAAATGAAAGATGGAGACCCTAATGCAGACAAGTGTGAGGTATTGCACCGTGGAAGGGGAAAAAAAACTAATGTAGAACAAACAAGGTAAATGGTAGGGCACAGAGGAGTGCAGAAGATCAGAGGGATCTGGCAATACAGGTACATAATTCCCTAATAGTGGCGTCACAGGTAGATAAGGTCGTAAACAGAGCTCTCGGCACATTGACCTTTATTAGTCAAAGGACTGAGAATAAGAGTTGGAATGCAATGGCGTTGATGAGGCCGAATTTGAAATTATAAGACATTGGTGAGGCCGAATTTGAGTGTTGCGTGTAGTTTTGGTCAACTAATTAGAGGAAGGATATTAAAAAGTTTGAAAGACTGCAGAGAAGGTTTACTAGGATGTTGCCGGAACTTGCGAAACTGAGTTACAGAGAAAGGTTGAATAGGTTATGGTTTTATTCCCTGGAGTGTTGAAGATTGAGCGCTGATTTGATAGAGATATATAAAATTTTGTTGTGTATCGATAGAGTGAATACAAGCAGGATTTTTCAACTGAGTTTAGGGAGAAAAAAGAAACAAAGGACATGGGTTAAGGGTGAAGGGTGAAATGTTTAGAGGGCTCATTAGCGGGGGCTTCTTCACACAGAGAGTAGTGGGAGTCTGGAATGAGCCGCCATTTGAAGTGGTGAATGCAGGCTCACACTTATCATTTAAGAAAAAGCTTGAACAGCTACATGGGTGAGAGGGGTATGCAGGGATATGGTCTATATGAAGGTCAGTAGGACTAGACAGTAACAATGGTTCGGCACAGCCAAGAAGGGCCGAAAAGCCTGTTTCTGTGCTGTAATTTTCTATGGTTCTTGATTGTCAGTTGTGTGTCGATATCACGTTGAGCGATGTGTTGGTGGGGGTTGTGTCGGGATCAAGGTGAGGGATGTGTCGTAGTCATTGCAAGCGGCCCGTCAGTACCACAGTGAGGGGTGTCTTGGTGTGAATGAAGGTGTTTCTGGTTAATGTTGGGAATGAGTCGTTGTTACAGTAGCCATTTTTATTCTCTGCGGCTTGGTCGTTCTGACCGGTGTTAAACTCACCATGAATCCTCCAGCAGATACCCGTGATAATGAGGGTCGCTGTTAAAACGCAGATTAGCCATATGCTTGAGTCTGATCGGTCTCTCCGTGCGGGTCGTTCACTTCCCATGTCGTCTGTGGAAAAATGGTTCCTTGACTTTGTTAATCGTCCTTTTGTCTGATCATATCCACCCCTGCTTTTCCTACTCCCTGAGTTCAAATCAGTATCTCCACTCCTGAAGAGCAGTGAACGTAAAACACAGAAAAGTACAGGCCCTTCGGCCACAATTATGTGCTATACCAGTGAAGTCCGTTCTGCCTAAGCAATGTCCATCTCACTCCAATCCATGTACACGCTCCTGCCTGTCACCGTTCCAGAGAAATACACCGTCTGTCTGGTCTCCCTGCATCTCTCATAATAATATAGAGCTGTATCTCCTCCCACCTCAGTCTCCGCCGCCCTAGACTAATACACCGTCTGTCTGGTCTCCCTGTATCTCCCGTAATGATATAGACCTGTATCTCCTCCCACCTCAGTCTCCGCCGCCCTAGACTAATACACCGTCTGTCTGGTCTCCCTGTATCTCCCGTAATGATATAGACCTGTATCTCCTCCCACCTCAGTCTCCGCCGCCCTAGACTAATACACCATCTATCTGGTCTCCCTGTGTCTCTCATAATGATATAGACTTGTATCTCCTCCCACCTCAGTCTCCACCGCTCTAGATTAATACACCGTCTGTCTGGACTCCCTGTATCTCTCATAATGATACAGACCGGTATCTCCCCCTACCTCAGTCCCCGCCGCTCCAGACTAATACACCGTCTGTCTGGACTCCCTGCATCTCTCATAATGATATAGACCTGTATCTCCTCCCACCTCAGTCTCCGCCGCTCTAGACTAATACACCGTCTGTCTGGTCTCCCTGTATCTCTCATAATAATAATTGTGGTGGATAATTGCATATCGGGATTGAGGCCGGTGTCTTAGTGGTGGATAATTGTTTATCAGGATGGAGGCCGGTGACTAGCGGGGTGCCTCAGGGATCTGTTTTGGGCCCAATGTTGTTTGTAATATACATAAATGATCTGGATGATGGGGTGGTAAATTGGATTAGTAAGTATGCTGATGATACTAAGGTAGGAGGTGTTGTGGATAATGAGGTGGGTTTCAAAGCTTGCAGGGAGATTTATGTCGGTTAGAAGAATGGGCTGAACGTTGGCAGATGGAGTTTAATGCTGAGAAGTGTGAGGTTCTACATTTTGGCAGGAATAATCCAAATAGAACATACAGGGTAAATGGTAGGGCATTGAAGAATGCAGTGGAACAGAAAGATTTAGGAATAACAGTGCATAGTTCCCTGAATGTGGAGTCTCATGTAGATCGGGTGGTGAAGAAGGCTTTTGGAACGCTGGTCTTTATAAATCAGAGCATTGAGTACAGAAGTTGGGATGTAATGTTAAAATTGTACAAGACATTGGTAAGGCCAAATTTGGAATATTGTGTACAGTTCTGCTCACCGAATTATAGGAAAGATATCAATAAATCAGAGAGAGTGCAGAGACGATTTACTAGGATGTTACCTGGGTTTCAGCACTTAAGTTACAGAGAAAGGTTGAACAAGTTAGGTCTCTATTCATTGGAGCGTAGAAGGTTGAGGGGGGATTTGATCGAGGTATTTAAATTTTTGAGAGTGGTAGATAGAGTTGACGTGAATAGGCTGTTTCCCATTGACAGTAGGGGAGATTCAAACGAGAGGACATGATTTGAGAGTTAGGGGCCAAAAGTTTAAGGGAAACACGAGGGGTTATTTCTTTGCTCAGAGAGTGATAGCTGTGTGGAATGAGCTTCCTCTAGAAGTAGTAGAGGCCAGTTCAGTTGTGTCATTTAAGGTAAAATTGGATAGCTATATGGACAGGAAAGGAGTGGAGCGTTATGGCCTGAGTGCGTGTAGGTGGGACAAGGTGAGATTAAGAGTTCGGCACGGACTAGGAGGGCCGAGATGGCCTGTTTCCGTGCTGTGATTGTTATATGGTTATATGGTTAATGATGCAGACCAGTATTTCCTCCCACCTCAGTCTCTGCCACTCTAGACAAATACACAGGTTGCCTCGTTTACCTGTGTCTCTCGTGATGGTACAGACCTGTATCAGTCTCCCCACAGACTCCGCCGGTCGGGAGGATTGCACAGTTGGTCTGGTCTATCTGCTTATATATTATACTGTCTATTCCAGGGAGCGTCCCGGTGTATTTCTTCTGCATGCTCTCCGAAGACCCCTACACTCTTCCCGTAACCGGGGACAAGACCCCAATGTATGCACTCGGAACCGTTAACTCTGTCCCAATTCGTATCTGTCATTTCGCTCGTTTCCCCTGCTCTCCACAGTATTCACAATGGGTGTATCCCAACAGTGTACACTGAAGTCGCCCTCTCACTCAACACTTCCCACCGCTGACGGTCTGGGCCTTTCCTTTGGGCACGGAGTTTAAATGGCGCTTGTGCTTCAAATTACCCGCTATACCTTTGCAGAAAAATAGCCTCTCCCAATCCACCTATAACAGAAGAGTTTGGCCACAAGAATATTATTTTCTGGCTGTGTAACCCCGTTCAGCCTCCTGACTATTACCCAGTTTACTCAGTCCTACACGGTGGGTCTAACTACTTCCCAATATGCCCTCTTTATCACCCCCTCCGCTGCCCCAATGACCCGGAGTTCATTCAGTTCCAGCTCCAGCTCCTTAACCCCGAGTGTTAGAAGCCACATGCGAATGCACTTCTCACTGGTGAAGTCATCAGAGACACTGGAGATCTCCCTGCCGTCCCGTGTCCGACAAAAGGAGTTTTCAAAGCTCCGGCCAAACATTGCCTACTGCTTCAACTGTCCGATTATAAGGAAGGAAACAATAAATTTACTCAAAGAAATTTATAAACAGATTTGTGCCTTCTCTCACCCTGGACTCTCCTCCTTGAAGTTTGAAAGAGTGAAAGCCACAAATGCCCACAATAACACTGCCCACTCCAGTAATGGCCTCTGCGCTTGCACCGGCCATATATTTATTTGCCCTTGCTAATGAATCCCGGACTCTGAGTAGTTACTGTTTAAAAGCAGATTCTTTCTCTAATCGCTGCTTTTCATGGCCATTCGCCGAGCCGTGTGAGTGACATTTACCTGGTTCAAGACACAGAGAGAAGCTCCCTCTTTCTCGTCACAAATACATTCCGGGCGTCAGTCAAAAAATGAAGCTTACTACACAACGCCCTAACGCACATACCCGGTGATACACACTGAATGATGCTCCCTCCACTGCCAGGGTTCAGCCACAGAGGGGAGCTCCATACACACTGTCTCGTATCACTCTGTTGGGATCAGACATTTTGTGAAGTCCGCCCCTTTCCCCATGCCCCATCCAGGCTCACGCTACCAGGTTTCAGAAAATAAATGCCGAAGGTCCCTCCCTCCCCTCTCACCATCGCCAGCACTTCGGCGTTGCAGCAGAGAGAGAGAGTGTGTGTGTGTGTGTGTGTGTGTGTGTGTGTGTGTGTGTGTGTGTGTGTGTGTGTGTGTGTGTGTGTGTGTGTGTGTGTGTGTGTGTGTGTGAGAGAGAGAGAGAGAGAGAGAGAGAGAGAGAGAGAGAGAGAGAGAGAGAGAGAGAGAGAGAGAGAGAGAGAGAGAGAGAGAGAGAGAGAGAGAGTGAGAGGATGCGGTGTGGAGAACAGAGGCCGGAATGGGCGGAGAGCGCTTTGCTGGGAAGAGGTGATGAGATTACTGCCACTGGAGGAAATTGGAGTGGAATCACATGATCGGATCAACCGCACAGATCACTGGAGAGTTTAAGAAACGAGAGGTCGAGGGAGGAGTGACAACAGACCTTAACTCTCCCACTACCTCATCAATCTTCGCTCTGAAGACAGAGCAGGAGGGGTGTGGTCGAGTGGGTCATGGAGGCATGCATTGGAGGTATGTGATAACGGAAACGGGCTAGGTTGTAGGAGAGGGCTATGTGCCGCATGCCCGGAAGGATAAGGAGGTGGGTTCGTTACGCAGACATGGAGGTTTGTTAGCGAGGAGACGGCCAATAGAGACGGGGAGGTGTGTGTCAGTATTATGACGCAGGCCGTGACGGTGTATCAGTGTCACGATGAAGGACGTGTCGGTGTCACGGTAAGGGGTGTGTCCTTGCTGAAGTGACGCGTCTGTCAGTCCTTTGGCAGACTTTTAGTACACTAAAATCCCTCTCTCTTTTTATACTTCCCACTATTCACTGTATAGGTCGTTCCATTCTACACTGAGATTAAACTGAGCTTGGGTTTCAAGTTACCAAAAGCACCTTTACCAGATAAAAAACAACTTTGCCAAATCCACACTTTCCAGATTCATTCTGATCGAAGGTAAAATTCGCCATTCTCCAATTTAGAATCCAAACCGGAGGGCCGGACCAATCCTTTTGCATAACCTCCTTGAAATGAATGGCAATCTGATCACTGGATTAAAGGCGATCCCTTGCACAAACCTCTGACACCTGGCTTGTCTCATTTCGCAGTAGGAGATCAAGTATTGCTCTCTCTCTCGTTGGGACTTCTCCGTACTGATTAAGGAATCTTCCCCGAACAATTTGACAAACTCTCTCCCACTGCTCTTTTTGCATTTTGGGACTCAGTTAACACGTGGAAAGCTGAAATATCCTGCTATTAGAATCTTATACTTCAGCAACAGTCTGCGGTCTTTCTACAGGTTTGTTTATCCTAATCCAGCAGAATGTTGTCTAGACTACAATGTAGCCTCATGATCACGGCCATACATTTCTTATTTCACATTTCCACCGATAAAGCCTCACTTAGACGAGTTCTCTTGTCTGTTCTGACTGTGAACTGCTGACATTTTCTCTGCCCAGTCATGTCACCCCTTCTCCTGTAAATCCTTCCGCTTTCCCACGCCTGAAAATAGGGAACTCCGAAATTACACGCTGTTCCGCTTTCTCCTCTTGCAACCACGTCTCAGTCATGGCCGGAATACCATATCTCAGTGTGTGGATTCATCTCTGAGCAGCTCAGCTGCCTTTCTTTAAAGCTCGTGTTTTGAAATAACCCTTTGACTCCCGTCTCTGTCTGAGCTCTTTACAGCATCTATCTCCACACCAACTCTGCGATTTGCTCTGGAACTCTGAATCCCATCCCCCTGCTACTCGAGCTCACCAATTCACCCGAAAGGTCTCATTCCCAGTACTGGCAAACAATCAGTTCCCCTCCAGCTTATGTGCAAACCGTCCTCCATCTCTTTTGTACAGATCCCACCTTCCTTTGAAAAAACACAATGATGTCAAATTTTGAAGCCCTCCCACCTACGTCAACACTTGAGCCAAGTGCTAATCTGTAGGGTCTTCCTATGCCTGGCCGCACGGGGACGGGCAGTTGTCCTGTCCTTTAATTTGATTGGTAATTCCCTGATCTCAATTTGGAAATCCACCACTTTATTCATACCGATGTCCTTGGTACCGTTATGGACCAGGACCTCTGGCTGCTCACTCACCCATGTAACAATCATAGAGAAGGATTGGGTTTCTGAGTGAAGAGGAAGGAAGTGGAGACACCTGGAGGCCACAAAAGTGGCGTTCTAATTACAGCCTTTGGAGCAGAACGTGTCTGTCTCCCTACATCTGATCGGAGTCTGACTATGAGTCAGAGACAGAGCGAGACTCCCTCCGTACAATCCCATCACACACGCCTGGAAACATACAAAAAGTAATGCTCCCTGCACAACAATCCATCACACATTCCCGGGGTCCCGGAGTAGCTCCCGCACCATCGCAGCACACTCTACAGGAGTCGGAAACAGTGCGCCACCCTCTCCCTCCTCCGTTCTCCCCACTCACCCACACCCAGCCTTTCGGCGTTCCGGTGGTCTCGAATTGTGTGTGTGTCTCTCGGCAATGGTGAGTGTGTGTTTGTGACCAGTTGGTGTACTGCGGGTAGAGGAAGGAAGGGGAGGAGAGAGGAGGCCAGGGAAAGGGGCTTACGATTGCATATTCTGATGCAAGTGGTGTGCAACCACATGACCAGCCTGTGCATAGAGAGCATTGGAGAAGCTCACAAGATATTGTGGAAAGGGGGAACTGTAATACTAAACGTCATCTCTCCCTCATACTCCCCACAATTGCCAGAGACAAGAGAGAGGGTAGAGTAGATAACTGGGGAGGGGGGCGTCGGAGATAGGGAGTGCTTAGAGGTTAGAGTGTATCACGATGACGGGGAGGGCGTAGGGAACACACGAAATGATGGAGAGGGTGCAGTGTGCAGGAGCGTGCAGGGTCACAGAGACGGGGTTGCTTGTAAACGAGGATGTATGAGGGAGACGGGAGTGGTGTAGTGGAGATAGTGTGAAATCTTATGTGGTGTTAGCTTTCCTAAGACGAGGGATAGAGCTTAAGAGTCGCGAGGCAATGATGCAGCTGGATAAAACTCTGGTCAGGCCACACTTGGAGTAGTGTGTCCAGTTCTGGTCGCCTCACTATAGGAGGGATGTGGAAGCATTGGAAAGGGAACAGAGGAGATTTACCAGGATGCTGCCTGGTTTAGAGAGTGTGTATTATGATCAGAGATTAAGGGAGCTAGGGCTTTGCTCTTTGGAGAGAAGGAGGATGAGAGGAGACATGTGGAGGTGTACAAGATATTAAGAGGAATAAACAGTGTGGACAGCCAGTGCCTCTTCCCCATGGCACTACTGCTCAGTACAAGAAGACCTGGCTTTATGGAAACAGGAGGGAAGTTCAAGGGGATATTAGAGAAAGGGCTTTCTCTCAGAGAGTGGTTGGTGCGTGGAATGCACTACATTCTTAAGGCACAAACTAACGGAGATGGGAGTAGACTCTCACATGGTGGATTGGATAGTGGACTACTTGAAAGATAGACCTCAGTATGTGCGGTTGGGAGACTGTAGGTCTGACACGGTGGTCAGCAGCACAGGAGCGCCGCAGGGAACAGTACTCTCTCCGGTCCTGTTCACCCTGTACACATCAGACTTCCAATATAACTCGGAGTCCTGCCATGTGCAGAAATTCGCTGATGACACGGCCATAGTGGGGTGTGTCAGGAATGGACAGGAGGAGGAGTATAGGAAACTGATACAGGACTTTGCAATATGGTGCAACTCAAACTACCTGCGTCTCAATATCACCAAGACCAAGGAGATGGTGGTGGACTTTAGGAGATCTAGGCCTCATATGGAGCCAGTGATCATTAATGGAGAATGTGTGGAGCAGGTTAAGACCTACAAGTATCTGGGAGTACAGTTAGACGAGAAGCTAGACTGGACTGCCAACACAGATGCCATGTGCAGGAAGACACAGAGTCGACTGTACTTCCTTAGAAGGTTGGCGTCATTCAATGTCTGTAGTGAGATGCTGAAGATGTTCTATAGGTTAGTTGTGGAGAGCGCCCTCTTCTTTGTGGTGGCGTGTTGGGGAGGAAGCATTAAGAAGAGGGACGCCTCACGTCTTAATAAGCTGGTAAGGAAGGCGGGCTCTGTCGTGGGCAAAGTGCTGGAGAGTTTAACATCGGTAGCTGAGCGAAGGGCGCTGAGTAGGCTACGGTCAATTATGGAAAACTTTGAACATCCTCTACATAGCACCATCCAGAGACAGAGAAGCAGTTTCAGCGACAGGTTACTATCGATGCAATGCTCCTCAGACAGGATGAAGAGGTCAATACTCCCCAATGCCATTAGGCTTTACAATTCAACCGCCAGGACTTAAGAACTTTTTAAAAGCTATTATGAATGCTTTTTGAGATAGTGATTTAGATGCATATCATATTTTTTACTGAGTTAATTATTGTATGTAATTAGTTTTGCTACAACAAGTGTATGGGACATTGGGAAAACAAAATTGAATTTCCCCATGGGGATGAATAAAGTATCTATCTATCTATCTATCTATCTATCTATCTATCTATCTATCTATCTATCTATCTATGAGTCAGTGGTGGAGGCAGATACACTAGTGAAGTTTAAGTGGCTACTAGACAGGCATATAGAGGAATTTAAGGTGGAGGGTTATATGGGACACAGTGTTTGAGTGTCGGCACGACTTTATGAGCCGAAGGTTCTGTAATGTGCTGTACTATTCTATGTTCTTGTTCTATGTAACTGTGAGTTGTGTAAGAAAAGTTGTGTTTGACGGAGTTGGGGAGGGGTTTTGGAGAGGGAGGGTGTTATGTTTATGGGGAAGAGTGTTTTAGAGTTACACTGCAGGGCGTGACTCTGTTGCCTCACTACAGGAAGGTTGTGGAGGCCATAGAAAGGGTGCAGAGGAGATTTACAAGAATGTTGCCTGGATTGGGGAGCATGCCTTATGAGAATAGGTTGAGTGAACTCGATATTTTCTCCTTGGAGCGACGGAGGATGAGCGGTAACCTGACAGAGGTGTACAAGATAATGAGAGGCATTGATCGTATGGACAGTCCGCGAGATTTTCCCAGGGCTGAAATGTTTGACACAAGAGGACACAGATCAAGCTGCAAGGGAGTAGGTACAGAGGATATGTCAGAGGTAAGTTTTTCACTCAGAGAATGGTGGGTGCGTGGAATGGACTACCGGCAATGGTGGTGGAGGCAGAAACGAAAGCGACTTTTAAAAGACTTTTGGAGATGGAGCTTAGAAAAATAGAGTGCGATAGATATGCCTAGTAATTTCTAGGTTAGGGACATGTTCGGCATAGAATTGTGGCCAGTATTTTGCTGTACGTTTTCTGTGTCTCTATGTATTCATGGATATTCACGTATAGTTGACTGACGATTTATCTTGGATTGCATAGAAACCGAATTTTATGCACAGGTCGTAACTTCCTTGAAAGAGAATCCAAAGATCCAGCTGTGTGATTACCTCATTCCTACTCCAACACCTTAGTCGCGTGTTAATCTGTATTATCCTCTCTTTCCTTCTGAGCCGCAGATCTGTTCTCATTGCCACTGTCCTGCCTGTCAAATATATTTCTAATTGTACATTTGCACCGCTTTCCTCCCACCCAGAAGTATGAAAAGTGGTTTACGTGTTATTGAGGAGATTGCCCACAGCAGGCACTTTGCCCTGGGCCTGGCTTTCAAACCGATTTCATCCTCCTGACTGTCACGCAGTTTCCTGTGAACTGCACATTGGGTCAAACTAACTCCCATATGTCCCCTCTATCAGCATCTCAGTTTAACGAATGATCCCGAGATTATCCTGCTCCACTTCCAGATCCTTAAAGTCGTCAGAGACACTGGAGTTCTCCATTACCATAGCATTACACAATCCCGGGGTCAGACACAGAGTGACTCTCCCTCCACACCGTCCCAACACACACTCTCGGAATCAGACACAGAGTGAAACTCCCTCCACATCGTCCCATCACACACTCCCGGGGTCAGACACAGAGCGATTCTCCCTCCACATCGTCCCATCACACACTCCCGGGATCAGACACACAGTGAAGCTCCCTCCGCACCGTTCCATCACACAATCCCGGGGTCAGACACAGAGCGAATCTCCCTCCACATCGTCCCATCACACACTCCCGGGATCAGACACACAGTGAAGCTCCCTCCGCACCGTCCCATCACACTTTCCCGGGGTCAGACACAGAGTGAATCTCCCTCCACACCGTCCCATCACACACTCGGGGGGTCAGACACAGAGCGAATCTCCCTCCACACCGTCCCATCACAAACTCCGGGGGTCAGACACTGAGTGACGCTCAATTAACAAAGATCCATCACACCACACATGGTCAGACACAGGCTGAGGCCCCTCCACACTCCAAAATTACATTCTCCCTCGTGTAGACACAAAGTGAAACCTCTTCTTCCTCGTCTCGTCATACACTCGTGTTTCAGACATAATGTACAGTTCCCGTCCACACATTCATTTCGAGAGGACTGCAATGTACAAAAGAGGATGTAATTTTAAGACCTAATAAGGAACCGTAAGGCCACATTCGCAGCATTGTGAGCAGGTTTTGATCCCTTACCGAACAAAGTATGAGCTCCTATTGGAAAGAGTTCAAATCAGATGCACGAACAAGATTCCAGGATTGGACGGCTGGTCATATGAAGGCAGTTTCAAGGCTCTGGGGACTGTGCTCGCTGGAATTCAGAAGAATGTGTGATCAACTATTGAATGCTCTCGGATGGTGAAGTGTCATGACAAAGTGGATGTGGAAATAATTTGTTCCTGTTTTAGGGCAGTCTAGGACCAGAAGACGCAGCTTGGAATAGAGGACATCTTTTATAATGGAGATCAGGCGGATTTCCTGCGCCAGAGAGCAGTGAATCTGCGGAATCCAAAGCGCAGGCACCAGGGAAGGCCCAGACATTCGGAATTTTAAGGCAGAGTTTGAAAGATTCCTCATTGTTCAAGGCCGGAAGGGGTAGCGGGAGAAGGCGGGAGACTGGAGCTAAGAGGAGAATGTATCAGCCGTGATGAAATGGCGAGCAAGTCCCGATGTCCTAATTCTGCTCCTGTGTCGTGTGGGTTTAATTAAAGTACCCGGGTTCCCGGTTGTCAGCAACTCAGAGGATCTATAGTGGGTCCAACACGTTCACGCTAACACAAATAAGGCGTCACGTGGCCGAATGAACTTCCCCGGAGTACGGTTACCTGTCGCTGTCCCTTCAAAACTCAGACTGGCAATTATTCCCTGCCACATTTCTTCATGGAAATTTTGATCCAAAAGACATCTTGCCGAGCACTCACTGCTCAACCGTATGAGTTCCATTTCTCGACTACTGTCTGTCATGTCGTCTTTGGTTTGTTTCTTGTTTACTTCGAGTTTGATTATGAAATAATTCAAGAGCTTCCTCTGCTTTCTGGTTCAACACTATCCATAGCTGTCTCGTTACAGAAGGGATCACAAATTTAGGATTTGAGGAGATGTTGTTTCTCATTGAAGATGAAGATATTTCAGTGGATGTATGGTGGAGAGCGTTATGTCATGTTGCATCGCCGACTGGTGTGGGGTTTGCAACGCACAGAATCGCACAAGCTACAGAGGGTTCCAGACTCAGTCAACACCCTTCCCCTCTATCCATGACATTTTCAAGCGGCGATGCCTTGAAAGTGCGGCATCCATCACTGAGGACCCTCACCACTCGGGAGAAGCTCCCTGCTCTTTCCTACCATCAGGGAGGAGTGACTGGAGCCTGAACACCCACACACAATGATTCAGGGACAGCTTCTTTCCCTGCGCCATCACATCTTCGAACGCATGAGCATTAACTCGGCATGTTTGCTGCCTCTATCATTTATTTTTAATTTACGTTAATTTTGCATTTTATGCCATACTGTGGCAGCAAAACAACAAGTCCCGGTCCGTATAAGTCACACATAATAAATCAAGTAGTGATTCCGGTGTAAAACATCCGATGCGGGTGGACGGGACATTTGACATCCCGGGTTTCACCAGTCTGGACTCTGAGTACGGGAGCCGGGAGAGCACGTTGCAGTCCTACAAGACAGTGATGAGGGTTCATACACTGAGTTATGAAGAGAGATCGGGAAGGTTGGGACTTTATTCCCTGCAGTCTTGAGATGAACATTTGGAGTTGCAGAAAATAAAGAGTGAATGGGCACAGAATATTTACCCGGGCTGGGGAAATCGAGAGAAAGCGGGTATAGTATTGATCTGAGTGGTTAGAGCGGAGTGAGATCGTAGTGGTTTGAGAGAGCAGAGGGGAGGGGGGGAGAAAGTAGGACAGTGAATGGGAGAGAAAGGGGAATGGAGGGGAAAGATTTGTGCGGAGGGAGCAAAGAAAGAGAGTGGGTGGAGAAAGGGCGAGGAAGTACGGGAGGAGAAAACTGGAACAGTGAGGTAAACGGAGTGGCGATCAACTGGATGGAGGGGCGATCTGATGAGAAAAAAAGGATAGTTGGGGAGAGAGGTTTGTCGGTGTGTGGTGGGGAGAATCGGGTTGCGACAACAGGAAGCGAGTGGAGTGGCAGGGAAAGGCAGAGGAGGTGAGAAGGGAATTTGGGGGCGATCGGGGAGTGGGTGTAGGAGAGAGAAAGAGGAAAAATACGAGGTATTCACTTGATTCAAGTCGGTCCCAGGGTCTGTTCAGAGACCCTGCATCTTTTCAGGAATATCCCAGCACAAATGTACAGACTTCCCGTAAGCGAAACGTTCAGCCCGATTACAAGGCAAACCCCATACGGACGATTCGC
The DNA here is from genome assembly GCF_048418815.1 of Hemitrygon akajei. Lineage (NCBI taxonomy): Eukaryota > Metazoa > Chordata > Chondrichthyes > Myliobatiformes > Dasyatidae > Hemitrygon > Hemitrygon akajei. The sequence goes on along the minus strand of NW_027332123.1, from coordinate 33,903 downwards.
ACTCACTACCGGCATACTTTCCAGAGCTCATCTTGTACAGGAGGCCAGAGGACACTTTGCTGTCGAAGAGCGTCAAACATGTTCAACAGAGACAAAACAGCTCCAGCAGACACCCGGGACCATCGCCAAAGTAATGCCATTAAACCGTCTTCTCCTCAGTCCTGTGACAGCCCCCAAACTAATCACACGAATCCCCTCTTCCCCCACTGACCGACTGTCTCCGCACTGCCCTGTGCCAGTTGCCAACAATAATCCCAGTACACCACGCTCCCCCGACACTCTCTGGTCCGACGTCAAACAAATCCCACTGACCCACTCTCTCTCCACAGTACTGTCAGTCTCCATACAAATCAAACACGCCCACTTTCTCCCCTGAGATTGTTTCAGTCCCCAGAGGAATCCTACTGCCCCGCCATTTCCCCACAGGTCCATGGCAGTCCCGAAATGTGTCCCACTGACCCACTCTCTCTCCACAGTACTGTCAGTTTCCATACGAATCAAACACGCCCACTTTCTCCTCTGAGATTGTTTCAGTCCCCAGCGGAATCCTACTGCCCCGCGATTTCCCCACAGATCCGTGGCAGTCCCGAAATGTGTCCCACTGACCAACTTTCTTTCCAGCAACGCCTTGTCTCTACCCAAATTAATCTCATTGCCCCTCCCTCTCGCCACAGCTTCGTGTCAGTCTCCAAACTAATCTCAGTTCACCTCACTCTGCCTACAGCCTTGTGCCAGTCAGCAAAATAATACCAGTTGACTGATCCCTCCCCATGGCCCCCATCCAGATCTCAAAGCATTCCCACTGCTCTATCCGTCGTCGATAGACAGGTGACGGTCCCAATCTCTTCCCATTGTACCACGCTCTCCCAACAACATGGTACAGTTTTCAAACAAACCCAATGCCGTGCCCCTTCCCAAAACTAACTCCCATATGTCCCCTCTATCAGTTTCTCAGTTTAACGAATGATCCCGAGATTATACTGCTGCACTTCCAGATCCTTAAAGTCGTCAGAGACACTGGAGGTCTCCATTACCATAGCATTACACAAACCCGGGGTCAGACACATTGTGAATCTCCCTCAACACTATCTCATCATACACTCCCGGGGTCAGACAGAGTGAATCTCCCTCCACGCCGTTCCATCACACACTCCCGGGGTCAGACACAGAGTGAATCTCCCTCCACACCGTCCCATCACACACTCCCGGGGTCAGAGACAGAGCAGATCTCTCTCCACACCGTCACATCATACACTCCCGGGATCAGATACAGAGTGAATCTCCCTCCACACCGTCCCATCACACGCTCCGGTGGTCAGACACTAAGTGACGCTCAATTAGTAACGATCCATCACACACTCCCGGGGTCAGACACAGTGTGAAACTCCCTCCACACCGTCCCATCACACACTCCCGTGGTCAGACAGAGAGTGAATCTCCCTTCACACCGTCCCATCACACACTTCCGTGGTCCGATTCAGAGTGAATCTCCCTCCACACCGTCCCATCACACACTCCCGGGTTCGGACACAGAGTGAATCTCCCTTCACACCGTCCCATCACACACTTCCGTGGTCCGATTCAGAGTGAATCTCCTCTACACCCTTTCTGTGGCTTCTGTGTCTTTCCTGTAATGAGGGGACCAGAACAGAGCACAGTTCTTCAAGTGGACAATTTTTCGGAGATTGGGGGAGTTAGCGGAGACGTGGGAGTTGCCCCTGGAAGTTAGGGGATAAGGAAGACAGGACGTGAGCAAGGGAGGGAATTGGTCACGGAGACGTGGTCGCCCGTAAGGGAGGGAGTTCTGACTGAAAGTGAATCTGTGTTGTATAAGGAGTGTGTGACAGAGACAGGTAATAGTGCAGGAGAAGGAGAGGTTGACGAAGACGTGTCTCTTTCTTGCAATTCCTCCGTCTCCGCCGTTTCTGCTTTCAGGATGATGCTTTTCATTCCAGGACGAAGGAGATGTTTTCCTTTTTTAAACAAAGTGGCTTCCCTTCCTCCACCATCAACTCTGCCCTCAAACGCTTCTGTCCCATTTCACGCACAACTGCTCTCACCCTGTGCTCCCACCACCCCTCTCGGGATAGGGTTCCCCTTGTCTTCACCAGCCTCCGGGTCCAACTTTTAATATCCGGAACTTCCGTCAGCACCAACCGGATCCTATTTCCAAGCACATCTTTTCCTCCCGCCGTCTTTCTGCTTTCCGCATGGATCGCTCCGTACGCCATTCCATTGTCCATTCGTCCCCGACCCCATCCCTTCCCAACGATCTCCCTCCTGGCGCTTTTCCGTGTAAGCGGAGCAAGTGCTAAACCTTCCCTTACTCTCCCTCCCTAACCAGCATTCAGGGCCCCAGATAGTCCTTTTAGGTGAGGCGACCCTTCACCCGTGAGTCGGTTGGTATGGTATACTGCAACCGGTGCGGCCTTCTATGTATTGCTGAGATCCGACGCAGACTGGGAGACCGTTTCGCTGAACACCTACGCTCTGTCCGCCAGAGAAAGCAGAATCTCCCAGTGGCCAAGCATTTCAATTCCACGTCCCATTCCCATTCCGATATGTCTATCCATGGCCTACTCTACTGTAGAGATGAAGCCACATTCAGGTTGGAGGAACAACACCTTATATACCGGCTGGGTAGCCTCCAGCTTGATGGCATGGACATTGATTTCTCTACCTTCCTTTAATACCCCTCCTCCCCTTCTTAACCCATATCGAATTTATTTATTTCCACATCTTTTTGTTTCTCTTTCTGCCCATCACTCTACCTGCTCTCCATCTCCATCTGGTGCTCCCCTCCCGCTTTCTTTCTTCGTAGGTCTCCCGTCCCATGATCCTTTCCCTTCTCCAGCTTTTGCCAATCATCTTTCCTGCTCTTAGCTTCAACCCACACCCTTCCTGTCTTCTCCTATCATTTCGCATTTCCCCCTCCCCTCCTACTTTCAAATCTTTTATTATCTTTCTCTGTGTCGGAGAAATTTCTTCAGTCAGAGGGTAGTGGGGCTGTGGAATTTACTGCCCCAGAGAGCTGTGGAAGCTACTACACTCAATAAATTCAAAACGGAGATAGACATTTTCCTGGATAAAAATGGCATTAGGGGATACGGTGAGCGAGCAGGTAAGTGGACATGAGGCTTGGTTTAGATCAGCCATGTGATCTCCTGGACCAGTTTCCGATAGCCTGGATGGGTCGGAGAGGAATTTTCCAGATTTTTTCTCCTCAATTGGCAACTCGGTTTTTTTTCCCGGGTGATCACATGGGTTTGGGCGGGATGAATAATAAAATAAAATGGGCGGCATGGTGCCCTGTTGGTTGGCACTGTTGCCTTGTGGGATTCGGTGAAAACTACAGTTAAGATTGGATCGGCCATGATATTATTGAATGGCAGAGCAGGATGAGGGGCCGATTGGCCTACTCCTGCTCCTATCTCTTATGTTCTTATGTTCTTATGTTTTTCCTTTCAGTTAGTCCTGACGAAGGGTCTCGGCCCGAAATGTCGACAGTGCTTCTCCCTGTAGATGCTGCCTGGCCTGCTGCGTTCCACCAGCATTTTGTGTGTGTTGCATGAATTTCCAGCATCTGCAGATTTCCTCGTGTTGGGGTTTAAGCGATGGGGTGGGTCACCCGGTCGGGGAGGGGCGTAGTGAATGTTGGGGGTGACCCAGACGGAGAATGTGTGCAGGGTAGGGACTGTGTCACTTAGACAGGGTAGCTTGTAAGGGAGGGACGGGTGACGGAGGCGGGAGTGGTGTAGTGGAGGGAGTGTGTGACGGGGACGAGGAGTAGTGTAGGAGAGGGAGTGTTTGACGGATTCGGGGAAGAGTTTTGTAGAGGGAGGGTGTTATATACACAGCGAGGACGTTTCCTTGTTGCAGTGCAGGATCTATCGGTGTGTGGGTGTCCGGATGAGGGGCGTGTTCGCATCACGACAAGGACTGTGTCGGTGGCACAGAAAAACTGAAAGGGGTTTTACGGTGTCGCTTTGAAGACAGGGTCGGTGTGTGTCTCTCCCACAGCCTACGTCGTCTGTGAATTGGTCGTTCCCTCTACCCTAACACACTGCTCTTCCCACCCGATGAGCTGAAATTACTCTGCTCTTTCCACAGAGCAGAGAACGTAAATCACACAGCAGAACATATCCTTCGGCCTTTTCGTCAGATCCTTCAGATCCTATTTAATAGCAATTAAACTAAATTTCCTCTGCCGACACAACATCCGTCTCGCTCCATTCCCTCCGCGCCCACCTGCCTGTTAAAGAGCCACTTAAACGCTTCTATAGATTTCCCCCCAACCACCAGCACGCGCTAATCTCTGAGACAACAAAAACTTGCCAAACTCATCTCCTTTGAACGTTCCCCCTCTCAGCCTAATGCAGGCCCTCTGGTATTAGAGATTTCCATCCTGGGGGTAAAAGATACAAGCTATCTGGTCTATTTGCGCCTCGTGTTATAAACCTCAAAGACAACTAAACTTAACTCGAGGTTACACCTATCCTTTTCTATAATTACTTTGTCTGTAACGGCATTACCATCACCAGATGCAACGTGATCACCGACACAAACTTCTGTCCCCTGGCGTGTCCTATTCCACAGGATGAGATCAAGTTTTGCACTCTCTCATTGGGACTTTCTATCTACTGATTAAGGAACCTTTCTTAACTGATTAGGAAAAATATCTCAGTGGTCCTTGCGCAGTGTGAGGCTCATAGTCAATACCAAGAGTGTTAAAGTCACCCGATGTCACAACCTGAAGTCTCTTACAACAGACTCCGAACTCTCCAGAGGTTCGTTTCTCTAAATCCCCAGGACTGTTCGGTGGTCGATAATATAGCCCAATGAACGAGTTCATACCTTTCTCATTCCTCACTTCCAACTTTAAAGCTTCGCCTCAGCCTAAATTATATATACATTAGCACGGATAAAACAGCAGTAAACTGGAAGGTTGAGCTAACTGACCTGACCCTCCCGCAACCGAGTCTTACTAATGGCTAAACTACCATGCTTCCAGTCGTTGGCCCCGACCCTGAGCTCATCTGCCTTTCGTACAATACTTCCTGCATTGAAACGTACGCAGCTCAGAACATGACTCCCAGCGGACTCAATTTTTGGCTCGCTGAGTTTGTCTAAGGTCGTAACAACATCTGTCCCAACAATGACTCCACTATCTGTTCAATCATTCTGGTTATCACCTCCTGCAACTCTACTTTAAACACCACAAAGACTCCTTTCTTAATGGCAAACCTTCCCGCTGGTATGTTAGTTCCACTCCGGTTCAGGTGTCAACTGAGAGAGTTCCAGATGGCGGAGAAAATGAAGGAGGGGCACAAAGTGGGGCGGTGTGGCGCGGCCTCCAGGCAGGACTCTGTGCTGCCCCCAGGGTTCGCTCGGCAGAAAACAAGCTCAGTTGTTGTAGTTTGTAGATTTCGATGGCTTTTAAAGTGCCTAGGACCTCAAGCTGATTATATATATATGCTCGCGCGCGCGCGTGCGTGTGTGTGCGTGTACATAAAGCGTGAAAGAATTTCACTGATATCCTACATATGCTTGCTATCTTTGTATTTTATACATATTATGCGTGCTTTGTGCATCGTGTGACAGTTGGTAATGTCTTTTGCAGCTGGGCCCTGACGGTCATGTGTGATGGAATTGCGTAAACATAAATTGAATTGAATTGAAATGAAATGAAACCGTCTCGTCTGTAGAGGTCGCACCTACCAGCGAAGAGAGCCCAGTGATTCACAAATCTGAAGACCTCGTTCCAACCCTAACATTTTAGCCACATTTTAAACTGAAAGTTCTTTCTAATTTTGGCCACACCTGCACATACATAAGGTTGGAGAACCGGCGCCCTTTTCCTGCCAATGTACTGGAGACGATCACGACCGCATACCATCCTGGAATCTCGTTCTCGTCCGCAGTAACTTTTTTCCCGTTCCCTAACTAAGAGAAGCCGATCAATGCAGCTCGCCACATTTCACCCGCTTCCCTACTGAGCCACAGAACCATAGTCACTGCAAGAGACCTGACCGGTGAGACTTTCCCCTGCTTGGTCATTTGCACCTCTCTCCTCCCATCCAGAAGTATCCAAAGTGGTCTACATTTTATTGAGCGGGTTGGCCACCAGGGGTTTCTGCACTGGCTCAGGCTGTTTAATCCTGTCTGTCATCCAGTTCCCTGTGTCCTGCACATTGGGTGTAAAAACATCTCTGTATGTCCTCCCTATGCCCCCTCGGCTTCCCGAATGATCCTGTGTTCATCCAGCTCCAGTTCCAACTCTGTACTGCAGTGTGTTAGAAGGTGCAGCTGGATGACCTTCTTACAGGAGACTTTGTCAGAAACTCTTGAGGTTTTCCTGCCTTCCCAATTCTCGCAAAGGAACATTCAACTCTACTGCCAGACATTGCTACTGTTCTGACTTTGCGATTATAAAGAAAGAAACAATAATTAAACTGAAAACAAATCAACCAACAGTTCTGTGCCTTCTCTTACCCAAGAATCTCCTCCTTCAAGATTCAAAGAGATAAACCCTCTGACTTCCACTCAAATCCAATTCCCGCCGTTCCAGTAATCTTGAATTGTGAGTCCGGCACCGGCGAATGTGCGTGTGTTTGTGTTCGTAGGATGTGCAGAAAACAGGAGAGAACTGGAAGAGGAGGTGGTTTTCATGGGAGACGGACATGGTGGTGAGATATCAGTCACTGGAATGAAGTGTTGTCGAACCAAACGATCGGCCTGTTCAAACAGAACTTTGCAGAGGCTCAGAACCGAGAGATCGATATCCGGTGGAAGGGGGCTGAGTGGTGCAACAACAGACGTCACCTCTCCCCTACCTCACCAGAATTCCATATGAAGAGAGAGAGAGGGAGAGAGAGAGAGAGAGAGAGAGAGAGAGAGAGAGAGAGAGAGAGAGAGAGAGAGAGAGAGAGAGAGAGAGAGAGAGAGAGAGAGAGAGACGTGTAGAGGAGGGAGAGGGTTAATGGAACCGGGGAAGACCTGCAGGGGATGGAGTGGGTCAGGGAGACGGGGAGTGGAGTTCGGGAAGGAGGAGATAACGGAGACGTCACAGTGTGTAGGGGACGGAGGGGTGATGGCGACAGAGTGTGTAGAAGACGATGAAGGTGGCGGAAACGGGGAGGGCTGTAGGGAAGTCGTGGATGACGGTGACGAGGATGGTCGTCTGGGAAGGAGGGCTGACGACGAACAGGAGACGGAAAACTCAATGAACCAGGAACACCTTCTTCCCCTCCGCCAGCATATTATTGAACGCATCAGCACCACCTCCACATTTTTGTGGCATTTATTAGCTTTTTGCATTTGACATTAATTTTACATAGTTTCGCCCTAATTGATCATTCAAAAGACAAATCTCAGGTGGTCCCACGAGGGACACAGATCAGGCGAATGCGTGCACTCTATTTCACTATGACTGGGGTATCGAGAACATTAACGCACATGATTGAGGTGAGAGTAGCTAAAGACAGAAGCGTGGAGCGAGATGGGTTAGATAAAAGAGACACAGTAGGATGAGCAGAGTGGTTAGAGACAGAGTCTCTAATCGTGGGGAGAGAGTGGGAGGTGCAAGTATTTTGAGGACTAGCACGGGGCCGTGGGGAGAGAGTGGAGCTATGGAGCTCTTTTGGGAACTGACCCAGGTTGTGGGAGAGAGTGAGGCAGTGGAAGTGAAAGCTAATCGAGGGAGAGACCGGGAACAGAAGGGGGAGTTGGGGGCGAGGAGGCAAGAAACCAGGGTGAGGAAAACGGGGATGAAACAGAGGAGGCGGGAATGGAGAGGGATGAGAGGGAGACTTTAGAGGAACGAGGGTAAAGAGAGGGCAAGATAGTGAGTAAGTGTGATAGAAGGAAGGAGGAGAATAGGGTAAGGGTGAGGGGCAGCGGAGCAGAAGGGGTAGAGTGAGTGGTTAAGAGAAATGGAGGAGAAAGAGGGTTTTATCATTATATTCAAGTCGGTCCCACTGGTTACTGACAGAGATCTTGGATCTTTTCAGAAATAGCTGGGCACGAAGGTGCAGACTTCTCACAGATGAAGCGCGTCCGAACCTGATCGCAAGGTTTACTCTCACTGTACCATGTACATACATCACACTCGGGGTCTCCACCGTTCAGCCGGAACATGACTTGCGAATCCACCTTCCTGTCAAAGATGAGTAAACAATGTCAACACACCTCCAGCAGTCAGTCCCCCAAACCACTGAAACCCTCCCTCGCCATTGAGCTGTGGAACCCCAACATCTCCTATAACCCCACTTTCCCAGCACAGCCCTGTGTCAGTCTCCAGAATACTCCCACTGAGCCACTCTCTCCCTGCAGCCCTGTGTCAGTCACCAAAGGTAATCCCTTGCCCCCCTCTCTAACCGCAGATCGGTGTCAGAGACCAGAATTATAACAGGACCCAACATTCTCCTCACAGGCCCGTGTCAGTCCCCAAATTATTCCCACAGCGCCAGTGTCTTCCAAGGCCCCAAGTCAGTCCTCAAAATGCTTCCACTTCTTTACTGTCTCCCCACAGGCCTGTGTTTTCTGCCTAAGTGCTCACACTCACCACTCCCACCCCACAGATCTGTGTCAGTCCAAACTACACCCACTGCCTGACTCTTTCCCCAGAGCCCCGTGCCGGTCCCCGAAATCATCCCACTGCTCAACCCTCTTCTTAGAGACCTGTGTCAATCACCAAGACACCTCCCGCTTCCCATGCTCTCCCCACGGACGTGTCTCAGTCCCCAGAGTACTCCCACTGAACCATTCTCTCCCACAGATCGGTGTCTGTCCCCACAGTACACCCCTCCCTCATTCTCTCCCCACAGACATGTGCTAGGCCCCAAAGTGCTCCCGCTGCCTCACTCTCTCCCACAACCTGGGTCAGATCCCAAAAGAGCTCCATAGCTCCACTCTCTCCCCACGGCCCCGTGGTAGTCCCCGAAATACTTGCACTTCCCACTCTCACCTCAAGGCCCAGTGCGAGTCCCCACAATAATCCCAATGCCTAGCCTTCCGATAAAGATCTGTGTCAACCACCGAAAGATAGCCACATCGCACTCTCTTCCCAGAGCCCATGTCAGTTCAAACATTTGGAGAAGGAAGTCTGAGGATCAGAAAGGATTTTTTTCTTCTTCTCACTGCAGTTAAGAGAGGTGGGACTGCGCAGGCGTGTGACGTCGGTCAGTGAGGCGGGGAAGATTTAAAAGGAACACAGCCTTATACAGCGGGCAGCGGAGTGAGCCGGGAGCAAAGTCAAGGGCTCTTTATTGATTTGGCTCACCAGGCTTAGGTGGAAACGGGCGAGGCGAGGTAGGTTTAGTTTTTAATGTTTCCTGTTACTTGAGGAAAGGGGGAATTATGAGTGTGAGGGCAGTTTGTTGTCCTCGGTGTCGAATTGGGAGGTCCTGGAAACCCCTAGCCTCCCGGACGTCCACATCTGCGTCGGGTGCGTCGAGCTGTAGCTCCTAAGGGACCGTGTTAGGGAACAGAAGCTGCAGCTCGATGACCTTCGTCTGGTCAGGGAGAGGGAGGAGACGATAGCGATGAGTTACAGGCAGGTGGTCACACCAGGGCCACGGGAGGCCGAAGGTGCGTCACGGTTAGGAGTGAAGGGGAAGAGTCAGGTACTAGAGAATACCCCAGTGGCTGTAACCCTTGACAATAAGTACTCCTCTTTGAGTACTGTTGGTTGGGGGGGGGGAACAGCCTACCTAGGGGAAACGACGGTGGCTGTGCCTCCAGCACAGAGTCCGGCCCTGTAGCTCAGAAGCGTAGGGAAAGGAAGAGGAAGGCAGTTGTATTAGGGGACTCGATAGTTAGGGGGTTAGATAGGCGATTCTGTGGACGCAGACAGGACACCCGGATGGTAGTTTGCCTCCCTGGTGCCAGGGTTCGGGATATTTCTGATCACGTCCAAGACATCTTGAAGTGGGAGCGTGAGGAGCCAGACGTCGTGGTACATATCGGTACCAATGACATAGGTAGGAAAAGGGAAGTGGTCCTGATAGGAGAAGATAGGGAGTTAGGAAGTAAGTTGAGAAGAAGGACCGCAATGGTAGCAAGCTCGGGATTACTGCCTTTGCCACGCGACAGTGACGGTAGGAATGGAATGAGATGGAGGATAACTGCGTGGCTGAGGGATTGAAGCAGGGGGCAGTGATTCAAGTTTCTGGGATCTCCATTAAGGCAGGTGTGACCCGTACAAAAAGTATGGGTTACTCTTGAATCCTAAGGGGACAAATATCCAGGCGGGGAGATTTGCTAAGGCTACGAGGGAGAATTTAAAATAGAATGGTTGGGGTGTGAATCAATCTGAAGAAACTTGGAGAGAGCAGGTGCTTTCACAAATAGAGAAAGCTGGTAGACAATGTCAGAGGGAAGATAAGCAGGTGATGGAGAAGAGGACCGCTCAGACCGAGGATGTTGGAGAGAAGGAAGAAAAAGATAATAAATGATCATTAATAAGTGATCATTAATGGAGAATGTGTGGAGCAGGTTAAGACCTACAAGTATCTGGGAGTACAGTTAGACGAGAAGCTAGACTGGACTGCCAACACAGATGCCTTGTGCAGGAAGGCACAGAGTCGACTATACTTCCTTAGAAGGTTGGCGTCATTCAATGTCTGTAGTGAGATGCTGAAGATGTTCTATAGGTCAGTTGTGGAGAGCGCCCTCGTCTTTCTGGTGGCGTGTTGGGGTGGAAGCATTAAGAAGAGGGTCGCCTCACGTCTTAATAAGCTGGTAAGGAAGGCGGGCTCTGTCGTGGGCAAAGTGCTGGAGAGTTTAACATCGGTAGCTGAGCGAAGGGCGCTGAGTAGGCTACGATCAATTATGGAAAACTCTGAACATCCTCTACATAGCACCATCCAGAGACAGAGAAGCAGTTTCAGCGACAGGTTGCTATCGATGCAATGCTCCTCAGACAGGATGAAGACGTCAATACTCCCCAATGCCATTAGGCTTTACAATTCAACTGCCAGGACTTAAGAACTTTTAAAAAGTTATTATTAATGCTTTTTGAGATAGTGATTTAGATGCATATCATATTTTTACTGAGTTAAGTATTGTATATAATTAGTTTTGCTACAACAAGTGTATGGGACATTGGAAAAAAAAAGTTGAATTTCCCCATGGGGATGAATAAAGTATCTATCTATCTATCTATCTATCTATCTATCTATCTATCTATCTATCTATCTATCTATCTATCTATCTATCTATCTATCTATCTATCTATCTATCTATCTATCTATCTATCTAAAGTTGTTTGTACCGTTAGGGATAAACATAGAGGAAGAGGTGGAGAGTTTTTTCAATGTATCAATTTTAATGCTAGGAGCATTGTAAGAAATGTGGATGAGAGAGCATGGATTGATACCTGGAACAATGATGTTTTCGCAATTAGTGAATCATGGTTGCAGGAGGGGTGTGATTGGCAACTAAGTTTTCGTTGATTTCTATGATGAAGAGATGCAATGGGACATCTTCCTCCACTGCGCAATCTCATCTATGAACGCACGAGAACTAACTCCATATTTTTCTATCAGTTCTGATAGAATCGGAGGGGTAAGAGGGGGTGTCTTGCATTATTTGTCAGAGAAAATATTACAGCGGTGGTAATACAGGATAGATTAGTGGGCTCGTTTAGGGAGGTTATTTCGTGCGAATTGAGGAATGTGAAAGGTGTAGTAAAAATTCTAGACCACCTAATGGGGAGCGAGAATTGGAGGAGCAAATTTGTAAGGAGATAGCAGATATTTGTAGTAAGCACAAGGTTGTGATTGTGGGAGATTTTAATCTTCCACACATGGACTGGGAAGCCAATTCTGTAAAAGTGCTGGATGGTTTGGAGTTTGTAGAATCTATGCAGTATAGTTTTTTGCAGCAATGCATAGAGGTGCCAACTAGAGAAAGGGCAGTGCTGGATCTCCTGTTAGGGAATGAGGTAGGTCAGGTGACGGCGGTATGATTTGGGTTCCATTTTGGCATTTAAACAAATGGATAGGCATATGGATAGGAAAGGGATGGAGGGTTATGGGCTGAGTGCAGTTAGATGGGAGTAGGTGAGAGTAAGCGTTCGGCACGGACTAGAAGGGCCGAGATGGACTATTTCCGTGCTGTAATTGTTATGTAGTTATATGTTTCTATTAATTTTACTGCACACTCTGTACCAACAGCCCTCGTCGATCCTCAAACAAATCAAATTGCCCATTCACTCACCGCAGAACTTTCTCTATCTCCAAAAGTCCCCGATTGCCCATTCTCTCCCCACAGCCCTTGTCAGTCCGCAAACTCATACCAATGTCCACTCCCTTTAGCAAACCGTGTCTGACCACAAACTAATCTCACTGCACACAACCATCTCGCAGCCTGTATCAGTCCCCAAAATCAATCCACTGCCCACTCGCTTCTGGCAGCCTGTATCAATCCGACGACCCACTTTCTTCTCAGAAACTTGCAAGATCCAAAATCTCACCTGTCTTTGCATTTTCCAATCCAGTGTGAAATGCCTTCGTCGCGGATAGCTTTGGCAACAAAATTCTGTGAAATTAAATTGCTATCATTAATGATTGAATTCCAAAGATATTTACTTTGCGTCCGTTTATGACTGAACCCGGGAGAGTGTTAATTGATGGTTTTGAACGAGCTTAATACTGTGACTCACCACGCGAGAATGTGAATGGCACGATGTGGAAGGAGCCTCACTCTGTGTCTGAACCCGGGACTGTATGATGTGACGGTGTGCAGGGAGATTCACTCTGTGTCTGAACCCGGGACTGTATGATGTGCCGGTGTGGAGGGGGCCTCACTAAGTGTTTGACCCCGGACATGTGTGATGGAACGGTGTGAAGGAGATTCACTCAGTTTCGGACAGCAGGAGTCTGTGCTGGGACGAGAAAGAGGGAGCTTCACTCTGTGTCTGACCACGGAAGTGTGAGATCCAACGGAGTGGAGGGAGCTTCCCTCTGGTGTGGATATATCTTCCGTCGATCTGACACGTACCTCTTCTTCTGCTGAATTTATTTCAAGAAGTTTAGAATCAGATTTCGAACAATTCTGCTTCGCTTCATCGTAGGAAGTTTTAACCGTGGATATAAAATAACACGGGCCTTCATTTCTGATCCAGTTCTGGGAAAACGCTTGCGCTGGAAATTGGGAAAAAAGAAACAGTGAATCTCCCTGCGTACCGTCCATTACATCCATTGCGTGTCAGACTCCGAAAGAGGATCCATCCTCACCGACCCATCACACTCAACTGGTCAAGTACAGAATGAAACACCCTCCCCACCGGTCCCTTCACAAATTGGCTCTGGAATTTCCAAACAAGTAGCCGTGAATCCGCCGGGAGACAGACACCGACCCATCACACAATCCCAGGGTCAGACACAGACTGAAGCTCCCTCCACACCGTCTCATCACACACTCCCGGGGTCGGACACAGAGTGAATCTTCCTCCACACAGTCCTATCACGCACCCCCGGATTCAGACACAGAGTGAAGCTCCCTCTACACTGCCCCATCGCACACTCCTGGGGATAGATACAGAGTGAAGGTCCCTTCTCACCGTCCCATCACATACACCCGTGGTCAGACACAGAGTGAATCTCCCTCCACACCGTCCCATCACACACTCCCGGGGTCAGACACAGAGTGAATCTCCCTCCACACCGTCCCATCACACACTCCCGGTGTCAGACACAGAGTGAATCTCCCTCCACACCGTCCCATCACACACTCCCGGGGTCAGACACAGAGTGAATCTCCCTCCACACCGTCCCATCACACACTCCCGGGGTCAGACACAGAGACTAAAACTCCCTCCACACCGTCACGTACAAAATCCAGTCGTCAGATATAAGTGATACTCCTTCCATAGCATTCCATCACACGCACACTGTGTCAGTCACAGAGTGAAGCTCCTTCCACATCATCCTGTCACAGTCGACAGAGGTCAGACGCAGAGTGACACTCCCTCCATACAGTCCCATCACACTCCCAGGGGTTTCACCCAGTGTGAGCTCCGTATTACACTGTTCCATCAGATACTTCCGGTAAAAGACAGAGTGAAGTTCCCTCCTCACTCTCCCAATGCTCATTCCTGGGGTGAGACACAGAGTGATGCTCCCTGCATAGCATCCCATCGCAAACACACTGTGTCAGACACAGAGTAAAGCTCACTCCACACTGTACCATTACACACTCCCGGGGTCAGTCACAGAGTGAGACTCCCCCGAAAATGCCCCATTATACGTTCCCGGGGTCAAATACAAACTACCCTCACACCCTTCTCTCACGCATTCTCGTCGTCAGAATCAAACTGAAGCACGTTCACACCGTCCCGTCACACGCTCCTGCTGTCAGACTCAAATTGAAACTCTTGCCACGGCATCCAATTACACGTTCGCGGGACCCGTCACCAGGTGTAGCTCCCTCAACTCCGCCCCATCCCTAACTTCAGGAGTCAGTTACAAGCTCCTTTCGACAATCCTATCACAGAGATTGTGAGGGAGAGACTCAAATAGAATTTCAATCCCTACCGTCCCGTCACACTCTCCCGGGGTGAGACATGAATTAGCTCCCTCAGTACTATCCAATCACGCAACCCGTTGCCAGACACTGAGGGACTCTGCTTTAGCACTGTCCCTTCACAGAATCCAGGAGTAAACATAGAGTGGAACTCCCTGACATTATTACATCATGCTCATTCCCGGGGTCAGACACAGACTCATTCTCGGCCCCATCACACACTCATGGGTCCAGACTGCACGCTGCTCACTGTACAACCACACGCTCTTACGAATCTTCCTCCTCGCCGACCCCTCACACACTCCCAGATTCAGACACAGAGTGAATCTCCCTCCACACCGCCCCTTCACACACTCCCGAGATTAGATACAGAGTGAACCTCCCTCCACACTTTCCCACCACACACTCCCAGGGTCAGACACAGAGTGAATCTCCCCCGACTCCGTCCCATCACACACTCCCGGGGTCAGACACAGAGTGAGTCTCCCTTCACACCGTCCCATCACAGGCACCCGGAGTCAGTTATAGAGTGAAGGTCCCTGCAGACCGTTCAATCACACACTTCCTGATGGGTCAGACACAAATTTGGGTTCCATCCACAATGTCACGTCACACATTCTTGGAGCAGACGAAGAATGAAGCTCTTGTCTCACGGACTCATTATACTCTCCCAGTGTCAGACACAGAGTGATTCTCCTTCCACACTCTCCCATCACACACGATCGGTGTCAGCCTCAGACTGAATCATTCACTCCACCACGCTATCAAACACTCCTTGGGTCAAACATGGAATGAAGCTCACTGCATGCTCTCCCATCACGCAGTCTTGCCGATAAACACAGAGTGAGCATCCCTCCACACTTCCCCAACACATCCTCCCCATGGTTAGATTGGAATTGAAACACTCTCTGCACCATCCTGTCTTTGCATACTCCCGTTGTCAGAAAGAGTATGATGCTCCTTCTGCCCAGTAACACCAAATAACTCAGGGGTCAGAAAACGAGCGAAGCTCCCTACACACCGTCCAAGCACACACTCCCGGGGTCAGAAACAGAGGTAAGCTGCCTCCACACTGTCAAATCAAACACTCACGAACCTAACTCAGGGTAAATCTCCCTCATTACGTCTTCCGTACATCACAAACCTCCTGGCGAGTCACAGAGTGAAGCTCTCTCTCAACCGTCCCATCACGCTCAGCTGTGGTCACTCACAAAGCCAAGTAACGCCCACACTCTCCCATAGCACACTGACGGGTTCAGACTCGCTCCACAACATCCAATCACACAATCCGGTGTCACATCGAATGAACGCCCCTCTGCACTGTCCCCCTCGCACGGTCAAGGAGTCAGACACAGATGTTCTCTCTCCACGATCCCATTACTCCGGGAATCAGACATAGAGTGAAGCTCCTTCCACCCTGTCCCATTACACACTCCCGGATTCAGACACAGAGTGATGCTTCCTCTGTTCCGTCCCATCCCTCACTCTGGGATTCACACATACAGTGAAGCCCCCGCTGTGCCGTCTCGTCGAACACTCCCGCCTCAGAGTGAAACGCTCTCTCCACGTTGCCATAACACACTTCAGGGGTCAGGCATGGGGTGAATCTCTCTGGGCACTGTCCCGTCACACAATCCCGCTGTCAGACGCAGAGTGAAGCTGGATCCATATTGCCCCATCAGACATTCCCGGAGTGAGACATAGAGTGAAGCTGAAATGTTACGGCTCACAATCCCGTGGTCAGACACAGAGTGAATCCACCTTCACGTCCCATCACACTCTTCTGGATTCAGTGACAGAGGGAAACTCCCTCCACGCAGTCCAATCACACATGCCGGATCAAACACAGAGTGAATCATCTCCAATACCATCTCTTCACACACTCCCGATGTCACACACAGAGTGACGCTTCCTCTCTCCATGCCTGCCCTGTGATGACGAGCGGCTGAAAGAGGGGGATGATGCCTCACCTCTTCTGCTGGTCAACAATTCACAGATTTGAGCCTTGGTTTCGTTGACAGATCTGTATTTCTTTTCCATCTCAGTGAACTGGTGATCGGTCAGATTAAATTTGACCGGAGAAGCCTCGGATTCAACGCTTGAGTTTATCTCATGGCAGTTTCGGTCGGAGGTGATCTTAGACTGACGAATCTGTGATACTGAGAGAGATGGTGAAGGATGTTTAGCGTTTAGCGTCACGCTACCGAACGGGTCACAGAGAGTGTCAGTGTCACGGTGAAGGGTGTCACAGTGAAGGATGTGCTGGTGGCACAGTGAGAGGCGTCGGCGCCACCTTGCGGGACGTGTCTGTGTCACCCTGAAGGGTATATCAATGTCCTGGTGAAGGTTTTGTTGATGTTACAATGGGGGTCTGCGTCATATTTGTGTCACGCCGATGGTCGTGTCTGTGTTGCGGTCAGGAATGTATCTGTGTCTCGTTGAAGGTCGTGACTGTGCAACGGTAACAACATTGTTGATGTTACGGTGAATGGCTTTTCGGGTGCGTCCGTGTTATAGAACATAGAATAGTACAGCACTGTTCAGGCCCTTCGGCCCACAATGTTGTGCCGACCATTTAAACGCTGCCTCCCATATAACCCACCACCTTAAAATCCTCCATATACCTGTCTAGTAGGCTATTAAATATCACCAGTGCCACCACCACTGACTCAGGAAGTGCATTACACACTAACCGCTCTCCGAGTAAAAAACCCTTCCTCTAGTATCCCCCTTGAATTTCCCTCCCCTCACCTTAAAGCCATGTCCTCTTGTACTGAGCAGTGGGGCCCTGGGGAAGAGGCGCTGGCTGTCCACTCTATTCCTCTTAATATCCTGTACACCTTTATCATGTCTCCTCTTCTCCTCCTTCTCTCCAATGAGTAAAGCCCTAGCTCCCTTAATCTCTGATCATAATCCATACTCTCTAAACCAGGCAGCATCCTAGTAAATATCCTCTGTACCCTTTCCAATGCTTCCACATCCTTCCTATAGTGAGGCGACCAGAACTGGTCACAGTACTCCAAATGTGTCCCAACTGGAGTTTTATAGAGTTGCATCATTACATCGCGTCTCTTAAAATCTATCCCGCGACTATTGAAGCTAAAACCCCATAAGCTTTCTTAACTACCCAATCTACCTGTGAGGCAACTTTCAGGGATCTGTCGACATGCACCCCCATATCCCTCTGCTCCTCAACACTACCAAGTATGTTGCCATTTACTTTGTACTCTGCCTTGGAGTTTGTCCTTCCAAAGTGTACCACCTCACACTTCTCCGGGTTGAATTCCATCTGCCACTTCTCAGCCCACAACTGCATCCTATCAATGTCTCTCTGAAATTTTCGATAATCCTCAACACTATCCACAAGACCACCAAACTTTGTGTCTTCTCCAAACTTGCCAACCCACCTTTCTACACCAACGTCCATGTCGTTAGTAAAATCACGAAAAGCAGAGGTACTAGAACCTATCCTTGAGGAACACCACTAGTCACGGCCCTCCAATCCGAGTGTACTCCCTCAATCACGACACTCTGCTTTCTCCAGGCAAGCCAATTGTAAATCCACCCTGTCAAGCTTCCCTGGATCCCATGCCTTCTGACTTTCTAAATAAGCTCTCCCGTGCGGAACGTTGTGAAATGCCTTACTAAATTCCATGTATATCACATCCACTGCATTACCCCCATCTATCTGACTTATCAAAAAGGCTAAGGGGCTGGTGGTGGACCTGAGGAGGGCTAAGGCAGCGGTGACCCCTGTTTCCATCCAAGGGGTCAATGTGGAAATGGTGGAGGATTACAAATACCTGTGGATACGAATGGACAATAAACGGGACTGGTCACGAAATACTGAGGCTGTCTACAACAAGGGGCAGAGACGTCTCTATTTCCTGAGGAGACTGAGGTCCTTTAACATCTGCCGGATGATGCTTACGATGCTCTACGAGGCTGTGGTGGCCAGTGCTATCATGTTTGCTGTTGTGTGCTGGGGCAGCAGGCTGATGGTAGCAGACACCAACAGAATCAACCAACTCATTCGTAAGGCCAGTGATGTTGTGGGGGTGGAACTGGACTCTCTGACGGTGGTGTCTGAAAAGTGGATGCCGTCCAAGTTGCATGCCCTCTTGGACAATGTCTTCCATCCACTCCACAATGTACTGGTTAGGCACAGGAGTACATTCAGCCAGAGACTCATTCCACCGAGATGTAAAACTGAGCGTCATAGGAAGTCATTCCTACTTGCGGCGATCAAACTTTACAACTCATCCCTCGGAGTGTCAGACACCCTGAGCCAATAGGCTCGTCCTGGGCTTACTTCCACTTGGCATGATTAACTTATTATTTAATTAGTTATTGTTGTATATTGCTTATTTCTTCACATTTCTTGGTTGGTGCGGCTATAACGAAACCCAATTTCCCTCGTGATCAATAACGTATGTCAGTCAGCCTGTCTACCACCTCCTCAAAGAGTTCTATCAGGCTTGTTAGATACGATCTGCCCTTCGCAAAGTCATGCTGACTGTCCCTGATCAGACCATGATTCTCTAAATGTCCATAGATCCTATCTCGAAGAATCGTTTCCAACAGCTTTCTCAAAATAGACATAAGGCTCACTGGGCTATAATTACTCGGACTATCCCTACTAACTTATTTGAACAAGAGGACAATATTCGCCTCCCTCCAATCCTACCATACCATTCCCGTGGACAACGAGCACATAACGATCCTAGCTAGAGTCTCAGCAATCTCTTCTTTCCCCTCGTGGAGCAGGCCTGGGGAATATTTCGTCAGGCCCCGGGGACTTATCCGTCGTAATGTATTTTAAGAAGTCCAACACCTCCTCTCCGTAAATATCAGCATACTCCAGAACATCGAACACCCTCATCTTGTCCTCACCGTCATCATGCTCCCTCTCATTGGTGAATACCGAAGAGATGTATTCATTGAGGACCTCGCTCACTTCAACAGCCTCCAGACACATCTTCCCACTTTCATCTCTAATCGGTCCTACCTTCACTCCTATCATCCTTTTGTTCTTCACATAATTGAAGAATGCCTTGTGGTTTTCTTTACCCTACTCGCCAGTGCCTTCTCTTGCTCCCTTCTTTCTGTCCACAACCCCTTCTTCATCTCTTTTCTTACTGCCCCATTTTCCTCAATAGACTCGTATGATCCTCGCTTCCTAAACCTCATGTATGCAGCCTTCTTCCATCGGTGTTATGGTAAGGGGTGGTTTGGTTTTACTGTTGTGGTTTAAAATCTCATTATATTCCACTTTCTTAATTTACGGTCTGACTCCATCCGCAGACGTTCCACTCACCATGGATCGAGAGACCGGCCACAATCACGATTAGGGCGGCTGTAACTAGGCAGAGTAGGCAGATCAGACGGTACGGTCTATTTCCGATCTTCACTTTCGACTCCCGTTCTTGCGCAGCTGTGGAGATACCATGTGATCATAAGATCACAATAAATATTTCTTAAGACAATAGGAGCTATTTAATGAATACCTTACTTCAGTATCTTAGTGACTGTAGTGATGACTTGCAACAGACTGAAAAGCCTGAGAATGTAGATATTAAGAAAGATGAAGTAATGGAGCTTTTGGAAAGCATCAAACTGGATAAGTCGCCGGTACCGGACGAAATATAACCCACGCTACTGTGGGAGGCGAGGGAAGAGATTGCTGAAGCTCTGGCGATGATCTCTGCATCATCAATGGAAAAATGAGAGGTTCCGGATGATTGCGGATGTTGTTCCTTTTTCAAGAAAGTGAGAGGACTTTGCCCAGGAAATTATAGACCAGAAAGACTTACCTCAGCGGTTGGTAAGTTGATGGAGAAGATCGTGAGAGGCAGGATTTATGAACATTTGGAGAGGTATAATATGTTTAGAAGTTGTCAGTATTGCTTTGTGAAGGGCAGATCGTGCCTTACGAGACAGATTGAATTCTTGTGGGGATGTGACTAAAGGAAGAAGAAGGTGATTAAGGAAGAGCAGTGGATGTAGTGAATGTGGTCTTCAGCAAAGCAATTTATAAGATACTCCATGCAAGGCTTACTGAGAAATTAAGGAGGGATGGGATCCAAGCGGATCTTGTTTTGTGGATCAACAACTGGCTTGCCCACAGAAGGCAAAGAGTGATTGTAGACGGGTCATATTCTGCACAGAAGTCGATCACCAGTGGAGCGCATCAGGGATCTGTTCTGGGGCCCTTATATTTCGTGACTTTTATAAATGAAATGAATGAAGATGTGGGGGGATGGTTCCGTAGGTTTGCTGATGACACAATGCTTGGGGGTGTTGTGGATAGTTGGAGGGCTGTCAGAGGTTACAGCGGGACATTGATAGGATTCAAAACTGGGCTAATGAAGTGGCAGATGGATTTGAACCCAGTAAAGTGTGAAGCTGTTCTTTTTTATCAGTCAAATACGATGGCAGACTATAGTATTAATGGTGAGACACTTGGTAGTGTGGCGAATCAAAGGCATCTTAGAGTCCGAGCTCAAAGCAGCTGCGCAGATTGATTCTGCGGTTAAGAAGGCGGATGTTGTATTGGCCTTCATCAATCGTGGAATTGAATTTAGGAGCTGAGAGGTAATGTTGCAGCTATATAGGACCCTGGTCAGACCCCACTTGGAGTACTGTGCTCAGTTCTGGTCACCTCACTATAGGAAAGATGTGCAATCCATGGAAAGTGTACAGAGGAGATTGACAAGAATGTTTACTGGATTTGTGAGCATGCCTTATGAGAATAGTTTGAGTGAACTCGGCCTTTAATCCTTGGAGCGACGAAGGATGGGAGGTGACCTGATAGAGATAAAAGATGATGAGAGGCATTGATCGCGTGGATAGTCAGAGGTTTTGTCGCAGGACTGAAATGGCTCGCACGAGCGACCATGCTTTAAGCTGCTTGGTACAAAGGTGATGTCAGTAGGACGTTGTTGTCATTTTACTCAGAGAGTGGTGAGTGCATGGAATTGCCTGCAGGTGGCGGTAGTGGAGGAGGAACCGATCGGGACTTTTATAGGACATCGAGCTTAGAAAAATAGAGGGTTCTGGGTAAAGCCTTGGTAGTTCGAAGGTAGGGACGAGTTCGTTTCAAATTTTTGGCCGAAGAGCCTGTAATGTGCTGTATGTTTTCTATGTTTGAATGGTTCTATATACATCACAATCAGGAGAGGTCCTACAGAATAAAGAGTCTCAGTTACAGAGAGAGGGCAGTGCCGGCAGACGATCAGGTGCAAGGGGCCAGGACGAGGTAGATCGTGAGGTCAGGACTCCATCTGATCGTCCCAGGGGGTCGTTCTATAATCCCATAGAAACGGGCCAGAAGCCGTCCTTGAGACTGGCGGGACGAGCTTTCGTACCTTTCTCCCCGATGGGAGGGAGACCGGCTGGGTTGGGTGGGGGTCTGTGGTTATGCTGGCTGCTTCACGGAGACAGCAGGAAATGTGGACAATGTCCACGGAGAGAACATGTCAGATTTCTATCTTTGGAGTAAGACAGCAGGACGGCTGATTAGGGCAGTGTACCAGACGTGATGGATAGGGACTTCAATGAGCTATTGTTGGGCTGCTCTGTATGAGGGGGTGGGGCCAGGGGACATTAGACTGACGTCATCACTGTGAACTCTGACCTGTTTGTGCAGTGGTTGACAGACCGCCGGTTCCCGAGGCAATGGGAGTATCTTCGTCCTCATCCATGCGGGGTTTCTTTTTCCGAATGTTCAGCTCCGAGTAGGTGGAGTTCAGACCGTCTGGGAGAGAGACAGAGACAGGCAGATTAGGAAGAGTGTGAGAGCGGTAGGGAATGGGGGAGGGAGTCGCGGAGACAGAGAAGAGAGAGAGGGGCAAGTGAAGGGAGAGAGCGTATGAGGTAGCGAGAGAGAGGGTCAGTGAGAGCGGGGAGAGCGAGAGGACAGAGACGTGGAGACAGAGAGAAGGCGAAAACGATGGACAGAGAGGGGAGAGCGCGATGTGGGCATTGGATAGGAAAATGCGAGAGAAAGAACGGGTAGAGAAAGGGGAGAGGGGGCAGACTGTGTCGGGGGGAGCGGAGTGAGAGGCGTGAGAGATGAATGGAGAGGAATGAGAAGGGAGAGGGAAGGCGGGCGGAAGTGGGAGAGGGATGGGGAAGCGATAGCAAGAGAATTTCAGTGAGAGGGGAAAGAGCGAGCAGGGAGAGCGTCGTGGAGCGGGAGAGATGGATGGAGAGAAAGAGAGAGCGTGGAGGGGAGATGAGCGGCAAACTTCGAGACAGAGAGAGATGGGAAGAACGGGCGGGGTTGACGGGGGTATTTGACTGAGCAGAGAGAGAGAGCGATAGAGAGGGAGATCGTGAGTGGTAGAGACGGTGACTGTGATAGAAGAGAGACCGGAGGGAGTAGGGGCAATGAGAGAGGACGAAGAGTACGGGACAGTGGGAGACAGTAGGAGAAATAGTGTGAGGGAGAGACAGGGGATGGAGGGAGAGAGGAGACGGTGTGATAGAAGGGGAAAGAGGGGAAAGAGAGTGGTGTTAGAAAAGGGAGAGGTGGTTAAGGTTTAATACCGCGCTCCTTCTCAGCGTCTCACCCACAGTCCTGCTTCCTCACTACAACAACACGAATCTAACTGATCTCCACCACCCCTTCCCCACATCGCTTTCTCCTCATTGCGCCTTCCTCTGCATACCATGTCATCTTCCCACAGCACTCCCTTCACTCTCCATCCCACGGCGCTACCTCACATCCGCCCCTCCCAGGGCGCAACACTCCGCACCGATCGTCAGACAGAGAATCCCCCCCCCCCCCAACTTCGCATCTCTCATGCGTTTCCTCCGTGTTATTCTCAAACATGGAATCATTAGGGTCAACTGTACGTTTTCCCTGAGATCTCTCGACAGGATTGGACACGTCACCTAAACAGGGACAAACTAACAAAGATGAAACTGATCTCGATCTGTCCGGACTCGGGTTGCCGAGAGGGTCTTGAAATTAACTTCCGCGTACAGCACATCACGTTCAGCTGGACACAGAAGATTGAGGGTCAGACAGAGAGTGAATCTCCCTCCGCACGGTTCCATCACAAACTCCTGGGGTCAGACACACAGTGATGCTCCCACCCCATGGTCCTATCACACACGACTGGAGGCAGACACCGAGTGAAGCTCCCTCCACGTTGTCCTAGGGGGCCGTTCGATAGTCCGATAAAAACGGGGCAGAAGCCGTCCTTGAGACCGGTGGGACGTGCTTTCGTAACATTCTCCCCGATGGGAGTGAGTCGGACTGGGTTGGGTCGGGGTCTATGGTTATGCTGGTTGCTTCACGGAGACAGCAGGAAATGTAGACAGTGTCCATGGATGTAGACATGTAAGATTTCCATCTTTGGAGTAAGACAACAGGTGGCTGATTAGGGCAGTGTACCAGACGTGATGGAGAGGGTCTAATGAGCTATTGTTGGTCTCCACTGTTTAAGGGGGTGGGGCCAGGGGAGATTAGACTGGTCGATTTGATTGCGGAGGACCTGTTTGGCCTGATTGGTTGGTAAAATGTACACCGACAAATACTGTCACAAGATCCCAGATGGTAGATCAATCTGGGAGATGGAAGAGAGGAAGGGAGGGACGAAGAAAGAAAGGAGCGGTGAGAGAGGGAGGGTGGGCGGAGATCCGGATGATGGAAGTTGGAGGAGGGAGAGATACGGATGGCCTGAGATCGAGGGAGAGTTCACAGGCTAATATGATCGGGAAGGACTGATCAAGCACGGGGAGTAGATGTAATCTACCTAGAATTTAACAAGGTCTCAGATGGTACACTGCTGTGGAAGATGATGGTACAGGAGTCGGGAGGTCACGTTGCAGATGTACAATGAAGCCGCTCTTGTTCAGTGTTGGTGGCCCTGATATAGGAAAGGCCACTGTGCCGGAAGGTTCACGAGGATGTTGGACTCGGCGGAGTGAGGCATGGAGAAAGATCGGGCAATTCAAGATTTTATTCCTTGGAGCGCAGGGGCGACCTTACAGAGTTGTATAAAACCACGAGGGGCGCAGGCAGGGTGAACGAGCACAGACGTTCCTCAGGTCCGGGGTATCGGGAGCTAGAGGGCAGAGGATTGAAGTGAGAGTCGATGGCGACGAGGGAGAGAGTTGAGGAAACGCGGAGGCTGTTTTAGAGAGAACAAAGAAGGAGAGAGAGTGGCGAGAGAAAGGGTGGGAGAGGAAATAGGGAGAGGAGAGAGTGGGGTGGGAGTGGGGGAGAGTGGGCGGACGGAGAAGAGTGGGACGGATGTGGAGAAAGAAGGCCATAGATTTGTAGGAGTTTGCAGGAGAGTGGTAGGGGAGAAACCGGACGCGAGCAAAGGAGGAGAATGGGGTAGGAGTGGGTCAGAGAGTGTGGGGTGGGTAATGTAAGAGTGGATGAGAGAGCAGGAGGAGAACGAGGATATTGCCGGACTCAAGGGACTGATCTAAGGAGGGAGGTCGGAGAGGTTGGGATTTTAATTCTTGGAGCGTAGTGATGACCTTACAGAGATTTATAAAACCACGAACGGTCAACGCGTACAGTTATTTTTCCCAGACCTAACTTCTTCAATCTTTCCCTGTAATGTAGGTGCTGAAACCCAGGCACATTCTAATAAATCTTGTCTGTACTCTCTCTATTTTGTTGACATCTTTGCTATATTTCAGTGACCAGAACTGTACGCAATTCTCCAAATTCGGCCTTACCAATGCCTTGTAGAATTTTAACATTACATCCCAACTGCTATACTGAATGCTCTGATTTATAAAGGCCAAAATACCAAAAGCTTTCGTCAGCACCTTTTCCACATGAGATTACACCTTCAGGGAACTATGCACCATTATTTCCAGATCACTCTGTTCTACTGCATTCTTCAATGTCCTACCATTTTCCATGTATGCCCTATTTGGATTATTCCTACCAAAATGTAGCACCTCACACTTTTCAACATTAAACTCCATCCGCCATCGCTCAGCCCACTCTTCTAAATGGCCTAAATCTTTCTGCAAACTTTGAAAACCTACTTCAGTATCCACAACGCCACCTAACTTAGTATCATCTGCATACTTGCTAATCAAATTTACCACCCCATCATCCAGATCATTGATGTATATGACAAACAACATTGAACTCAGTACAGATCCCTGAGGCACACCACTAGTCACCGGCCTCCAACCTGACAAACAGTTATCCACCACTACTCAATGGCATCTCCCATCCAGCCACTTGTGAATATACTTTACTACTTCAATATTAATACCTAACGATTGAACTTTCCTGACTAACCTTCCATGCGGAACCTTGTCAAAGGCCTTACTGAAATCCATATAGACAACATTCACTGCCTTACCCCCGTCAACTTTCCTCGTACCCTCTTCAAAAAATTCAATAAGATGTGTCGAACATGACCTTCCACGCACAAATCCGTGTTGACTGTTCCTAATCAGACCCTCTGTATCCAGATAATTATATATGCTATCTATAAGAATAATTTCCATTAATTTACCCACCACTGGCGTCAAACTGACAGGCCTATAATTGCTAAGTTAACTCTTAGAACCCTTTTTAAACAATTGAACCACATGAACAATACGCCAATACTCCGGCACAATTCCCGTTTCTAATGACATTTGTAATATTTCTGTCAGAGCCCCTGCTATTTCTACACTAACCTCCCTCAAGGTCCTAAGGAATATCCGTTCCGGATCCGGAGTTTTATCCACTCTTATATTCCTTAACACCGCCAGTACTTCCTCCTCTTTAATCGTCACAGTTTCCATAACTTCACTATTTGTTTACCTTACCTTATACAATCCAATATTCTTCTCCTTAGTGAATACCGAAGAAAAGAAATTGTTCATAATCTCCCCCATCTCTTTCGGCTCCGCACGTAGCTGTCCACTCTGATTCTCTAAGGGACCAATTTTATCCCTCACTATCCTTTTGCTATTCATATAACTGTCGAAACCCTTCGGATTTATTTTCCCCTTACTTGCAACCTCGTATCTTCGTTTAGCTTTTCCAATTTCTTTCTTAAGTTTGCATTCTTTATGTTCTTCGAGCACCTCATTTACTCTATGCTGCCTATATTTCTTGTACATATCTCCCTTTTTCCTAACCAAGTTTCCAATATCCCCTGAGAACCATGGCCCTCTCAAACTTTTAAGCTTTCCGTTCAACCTAACAGGAACATAAAGATTCTGTACCCTCAGAATTTCACCTTTAAATGACCTCCATATCCCTATTACATTTTTCCCATAAAACAACTTGTCCCAATCCACTCCTTCTAAATCCTTTCGCATCTTCTCTGTTAGCCTTTCTCCAATCAAAAATCTCAACCCTGTGTCCAGTCCTATCCTTCTCCATAATTATATTGAAACTAACGGCATTGTGATCACTGAACCGAAGTGCTCCCCCACAATTAAAATCTCCCACAATCACAACCCTGTGCTTATTAAAAAATATCTGTTCTCTCTTTTCAGATTTGCTCCTCCAATTCTTGCTCTCCATTGGGTGTTCTATAAAACATCTATAATATATTAGACGAGCCCTCTAATCTATCCTGCCAGAGAACTGCTGTAATTTTTTCTCTGACAACCAACTCAACATCTCCCCCTCTTGTCCCTCCGATTCTATCACACCTGAAGCAAAGAGATCCACGAATATTTAGTTGACAATTACACCACTCCTGCAACCATGTTTCACTAAAAGCTACAACATCATTTTTCCTGGTATCAGTCCACGCTCCAAGCTCATCCAGCCTTCTTACAATGTTCCTAGCAGTAAAATAAATACATTTAAGAAATTTTCCACTCTTCCTCTCTGTTTATCTCTAACAGTACAAAGAAATTTACTGTCTTCTTTTTCTTCCTTCTCCCATACATCTGTTCCGACACTCTCGAGGACCAGAGCGCACAGGGCTAAGGTGAGAGGAGAAAGGGATTTAAATGCGGAGCCGAGTGGTAACATTTTTTTTTACCCAGACGGTGGTCAGTCTATGGACTGAGTTGACAGTGGAGTGGCCGAGACAGATGCATTATAAACTCGGACTCTTGAGATTATGGCACGTGAACACTCCAGAATGACGTCATCACTGTGAACTCTGACCTGTTTGTGCTGTGGTAGACAGCCCGCCGGATCCCGAGGAAACGGGAGGATCTTCATCCTCATCGATGTGCGGTTCCTCTTTCCGAACGTTCAGCGCTGAGTCAGTGGAGTTCAGACCGTCTGGAGGATAGAGACGGACAGGCGGATACGAAAAGAGTGAGAGCGGTAGGGAATAGGGGAGGGAGTCGGTGATAGACAGAAGAGAGGGAGTTGAGCGAAGAGAGAGAGGGATACGTGAGGGGGAGAGAAGGCGTGAGAGCGGCAGAGTGTGAGGGAGAAGAGGGGAGAGAGAGGGCAGAGACGTGGGGATAGAGTGAAGGTGAAAACGGTAGGCAGAGGGGAGAGCGCGATGTGGGCATTGGGCATGAAAGTGCGAGAGAAAGAATGGGGAGAAAGTGGGAGGAGGGAGGGGGAAATGGGTCGGGGAGAGAGGAGTGAGAGGTGTGAGAGAGCGGAATGAGAGGGGAGAGGGAGGGAGGGTAGAAGAATGGGAGAGGGTTAGGGAAGAGAGAACAAGGGAACTTCAGTGAGGGCAAAAAAAGCATCGTGAAGTGGGAGAGAGGAGTGGATAGAAAGGAGGGAATGGAGCGAGGGGAGATGAGGGTCAAACGGAAAGAGAGAGGTAGGAATAACTGAAGGTGTGGGCAGGTTGGAATGAGAGTTAACAGAGAGAGAGAAAAAGAGTGCGATGGAGAAACCAGGAGTGATAGACAGTAACTGTGATAAAGGAGAGACGGGGACAATGAGAGAGGGCGAATAGAAGGGCACAGTGGGAGTCAGTAGGGCAAATAGTGTGAGGGAGCGGCAGGGCAGTGTCGGCGAGAGGAGACGGGGTGAGAGAAGGGCAGGGAGATGAGAGAAGGGGAAAGAGGAAAAATACAGTGGGGTTAGAAAAGGGAGAGAGGGCTTAAGGTTTTATACCGCGCTCCCTACTCACCGGCTTTCCCACTGTCTTCACTCTTCACCACACCGACACGCAACGCTCCGCACGGAAAATCAAAGGGAATTTCCCCGTCATCGCATCTCTCACGCGTTCCCTCCGTGTTATTCTCAAACAGGGAATCGTTAGAGGCAACTGTAAGTTTGCTCTGAGATCTCTCGACAGGATTGGACACGTCAGCTAAAGAAGGTTAAACCGTCAATGATGAAACTGACCTCGATCTGTCCCGGTAGGGGGCTCAGGGAAAGACTTGAAATTAAGTACATCAGGTTCAGCTGGACACAGAAGAGTGAGCTCCCTCCACACCGTCCCCTCAGACACTCCCGAGGTCAGGGACAGAGTGAATCTTCCTCCACACCGTCCCATCACACACTCCCGGGGTCAGACACAGAATGAATCTCCCTCCACACCGTCCCATCACACACTCCCGGGGTCAGAAACAGTGTGAAGCTCCCTCCACAACGTCCCATCACACACCCCCGGGGTCAGACACAGAGTGAATCTCCCTCCACACCGTCCCATCACACACTCCCGGGGTCAGAAACAGTGTGAAGCTCCCTCCACAACGTCCCATCACACACTCCCGGGGTCAGACACAGAGTGAATCTCCTTCTACACCGTCACATCACACACTCCCGGGGTCAGACACAGAGTGAATCTCCCTCCACACCGTCCCATCACACACTCCCGGGGTCAGAAACAGTGTGAAGCTCCCTCCACAACGTCTCATCACACACTCCCGGGGTCAGACACAGAGTGAATCTCCTTCTACACCGTCACATCACACATTCCCGGGGTCAGAAACAGAGTGAATCTCCCTCCAAACCGTCGCATCACACAATCCCGGTGTCAGAGACAGAGTGAATCTCCATCCACTTCGTCCCATCACACAGCCCCGGGGTCAGACACAGAGGGAATCTCCCTCCACACCGTCCCATCACACACCCCCGGGGTAAGACACAGATTAAACCTCCCTCCACATCGTCAGAATACACACTCACGAGGTCGGACACTGAGTGAGTCTCCCTCCGCACCGTCCCATCACACACTCTGGGGATCAGACAAAGAGTGAAACTCCCTTCAAACCTGCATATTATTCACTCCCAGGTCAGAAACAGAGCGAATGTCCCTCCAGACCGACTCATCACACATTCCCGGGGTCAGACTCAGAGTGAATCTCCCTCAACACCATCCCATCACACACACCAGGGGTCTTGCACAAAGCGAATCTCCCTCCACATCGTCCCATCTCACACTCCCGTGGTCAGACACAGAGTGAATCTCCCTCCACACCATCCCGACACACACTCCCGGGGTCAGACACAGAGTGAATCTACCTCAACGCCATCCGATCACTCACACCCGCGGTCAGACACAGAGAAAATCTCCCCCCACACCGTCCCATCACACAATCCCGGGGTCGGACACAAAGTGAATGTCGCTCCACTCCGTCCCATCACACACTCCCGGGGTCAGACATAGAGGAATCTCCCTCGACACCGTCACATCACACACTCCCTGGGTCAGAAATAGATTAAGCTTCCGCCCTCTGTCTCTGCCCTATTTACTTCTCGATGGAGACCGTGAGTCCAGTTTTACGAGCTGCATATTAATGTAGGTCTTGCTGTCGAGGAGGATTCTGCGCCTCTGAGCTCAGCGAGACAAATTCATAGCGGATGAGCAGCTGATAAAGAGAGGAGCCGAGAGCAGTTGGAGGAAGTGCTGGGAAAGAGGGAGACTGAGGGTATGAGAGTGTGGAGAAACAGAGGGAGGGGAGATTGATGGGAAGGATAGGGCTTGGCGGAAAAAGAGACGTGGTATACAGTGTTCAGAAAGGGGTGAGGTGGGGAGAGAGAGGGGTCGAAATAGAGCGGGTGGATCCCTGCACAGAAATTAGGGAGAAAGTGAAAACACAGCGGGAGAGCTAACGGGGGAAAGCAGGAGAGAGAGAGACAGAGAGAGAGAGACAGAGAGAGAGAGAGAGAGAGAGAGAGAGAGAGAGAGAGAGAGAGAGAGAGAGAGAGAGAGACAGAGAGAGAGAGAGAGAGAGAGAGAGAGAGAGAGAGAGAGAGAGACGGACCGGGAGGGGCGAAGGAAGAGAGGGAAGAGAGAAAGCGCTACAGAGAGGAAGCAGATATGCAGGGAAGGGATGGTTGAGAGAGATGGATTATGGAAGTTGGTGGGACATAGGAAGAGAAGTAGGGAGAGGGAAAGGATTGGCAGCGGGAGAAGAGTGACGGATGGTGTGTGAGCAGGGAGGTAAAGACCGGCGGATATATTCTGACTCATTCATAGGCTTTATTGTCAGACAGATTTGCAGCGAATACCCCTCCCCCACCCCAACCGCCAGTTGATTCCTGCTTTGAGCGTCAGCGCCCCCGTTGCTCTGCTTATCGCCGGGGCTTCAGACCCTCTGTGCTCTGGAAACCACGGCACCGGGACAACCCGCAACACCCTCCGATGTAAGCGAGCCCCTTCCCTCCGAGAAGATGTCTGAATAATAGATTGTCGTTTTCAGACTGTGTAGTACTGATCAAAGAAAGCGGACATTTAGATATTGAAGTTTACAGGAAACCAACACACGCTGAGCGGTGTCAGAGTATTGACTCTCTTCGCCCATGGGAACAGAAGCTGTGGTTTGTCAGTATTTCAGAGAAGTGTTGAGATCGTGCGGCTACACTGACTGGGCCGGCATACAGACAACAAAAAATAAAAATAGCAGCGACGTCAGCCCAGCAGACGGATTTCAGCAGTTCTCACAAAAGCTCCATCAACTTCTATCTGTCATTTTTTCTCTCTGCGCCCCTCACTCTCCCCTCCCTCTCTCCCTGTGTGAGAAAGTGAATGCCTCTAACCCGCATCAATTTCGCTCCTATCTCCAGCTCTCTCCATTTTCCTCCACTCTCCCTTAGTCCACTGCCTATCTGTCTCACAGTCCTCCTCACTCAGCCTTTCTTTCCGGCTGCCCTCCCTCTCTACCCATTTTGTTCCCACTCTCTGCCGCTCACAGTGAACGTTACCGGACTGAAATGTGTCTGTCGCTTTCCCGAGGGGCTGTGTGTGTGTGTGTGTGTGTGTGTGTGTGTGTGTGTGTGTGTGTGTGTGTGTGTGTGTGTGTGTGTGTGTGTGTGTGTGAGAGAGAGAGAGAGAGAGAGAGAGAGAGAGAGAGAGAGAGAGGGGGGGGGGAGGGAGAGAGAGAGATTGAGAGATGAGAAGAGAGAGAGAGGAGAGGTGTTCTTTTCAGTCGGAAGGAGAGGGCTTCACATCGTAACATCACACACTCCAGGGGTCAGACACTGAGTGAATCTCCATGCACACCGTCCCATCACACACTCCTGGGGTCAGACACAGTGTGAATCGCTCTCCACATCGTCCCATCACACACTCCCTGGTTTAGGCACAGAGTGAATCTCCCTCCACACAGTCCCATCTCACACTCCCTGGGTCAGAAAGAGATTGAAACACTCGTCCTCCGTCTCTGCACCATTCACTTCTCGATGGAGTCCGTGAGTCCGGTTTTACGATCTGCATTTTCATGTAAGTCTCTCTGTCGTCCGTCCTGTTGGGATCCTCTGCGTCTCTGAGCTCAGCGAGACAAACAAACAGCAGATGAGCCGCTGATAAAGAGAGGCGCCGAGAGCAGGGGGAGGAAGTGATGGGGAAAAGGGAGAATGAGTGTGTAAGAGGGGTTGGTCTTGACCGATGACAGATTCCTGGTTTGAGCGTCCGCTTTTCCATTGCTCTGCTTATCACCGGGGCTTCAGACCCTCTGTGCTCTGGAAACCACGGCCCCGGGTTAAACCGCAATCTCCCGCCGAAACAAACGAGTCCCCTCCCTCCGAGAAGAAGTCAGAACAACAGATTGCCATTTTTAGACTGTTCAGTTCCTTTGAAAGAAACCTGACATTTTGATCTTGAAGTTCACAGGAAACTAACACACGCTGAGCCGGATCTGAGTATTGACTCTCTTCGCCCATGAGAACATAAGCTGGGGTTTGTCAGTAATTCAGAGAAGTATTGAAAGCGTGCGGCTACACTGACTGGGCTGTCATACAGACAGCGAAAAATAAAAATTGCAGCGACGTCAGCCCACAGACGGACTTCAGCATTTCTCTCAAACCCTCATCACCTTCTGTCTCTCATATTATCTCTCTGCATCCCTCACTCTCCCCTCACTCCCATGAAACTCTCATGTGTCTCTCCCACTAACCCGCTTCAATTTTGCTTCTCTCTCCAGCTAACTCCTTTTGCCTCCACTCCCTCTCTCTCCTCTGCCTTTCTATCTAGTTGCACTCCACGTTAAAACCTTCTCTTTCGGTTTCCCCTCCCTCTTTACCCCATTTTCCCTCTTACCACTCTGAGCCACTCACAGTGAACGTTACCGGACTGAAATGTGACCGGGCCGTCTGTCCCTTTCCGGGAATGGCGCCGCCCACTGGACAGTGGGGATCAGTTACATCCTCCACTGTAAGTAATGGGGTAGATGATAGGACATCGGGGCTTTGGGAATGGTGAGGGAGGATAATGGCAATAAGGGTAGTTGTGAGTCTAATCGATGTACTGTGTGTGTGTGTGTGTGTGTGTGTGTGTGTGTGTGCGTGAGAGAGAAAGAGAGAGAGAGAGAGAGAGAGAGAGAGATAGAGAGAGAGAGAGAGAGAGAGAGAGAGAGAGAGAGAGAGAGAGAGAGAGAGAGAGAGAGAGAGAGAGAGAGAGAGAGAGAGAGAGAGAAAACGCCTCGACACCGTCTGAACCAAAATTCCCGGGCTTATACATAAATGAAAATCCATCCACACCGTCCCAGCACACACTCCCGGGGTCAGACACAGAGTCAAGATACTGATTCCCGTGACACACTTCCGGGGACAGACACAGAGTGAATCACCTGTCGCACTATCCACTCCCGGAGTGAGACATAAAGTACACCTAAGTCACCCATTGTCCCATCATACCCCCCTCGCGGTCGGACACAGAGTGAAGCTTCCTCCACACCGTCCCGTCGCACACATTCATGGTCAGACACAAAGTGACACTCACGCCTCACGTCCCATTACCTGCTCCCTGGGTCCATAGAAACATAGAACATTACAGCAGAGAAACAGGCCTTATGGCCTTTCTCGGCTGCGCCGAACCATTTTTCTGCCTAGTCCCACTGACCTGCCCCTGGGCCATATACCCCTCTCATCCATGTACCTGTCAAAGTTTTTCTTAAATGTGAAAAGTGAGCACGCATTCACCACTTCATCTGGCAGCTCATTCCGCACTCCTACCACTTCCTGCGTGAAGAACCCCCCCCCCCGTTCCCTTTAAACTTTTCCCCCTTCACCCTTAACCC